>NW_027316278.1:33320318-33542668 GCF_026437365.1 Eucyclogobius newberryi | reverse complement strand
TCTTGTAGAGCCTGTGCAAGCTGGCTAACACTAGGGGGAGCTGTTGACACAGGTATGGTATGAGGCAATACAGTTTGTTTGGGTGTGTGCTCTGGGCTCACCTGTTCACTTTTAACTGACTGCGCGTCGTCTAGTTGAGCCAATTCTGTTATAGGCTTCCCACCTGGCACGAGCTGCCTCCAGGTCCTTCTCAGCTCTCAAACGTTCCAACTCTGATGTTTGAATTGCCATTTGTTTATTATGCTCTTCTTCTAGAGCCTTTATCTTTTCCCTTTGTCTTTGCTCCTCTTGTACAATCTTATACTCCGCTTCCTTTGCTGCGAGTTCGGCCGCTGCGTCTGCTCGTCTTGATGTTAGGAGTGAAGCTGAGGAGTGTTGACTGTGGTTTGATGCTGCGGTTGAGCCATATATGGACTGGGCGTAATCGTACTCTAACAGTCCACGTAAACGTTTTCTTTCACGCTCTGCATCAAAATCTCCATCTACTCCACTTATTCTTTCCAGAATTATTCTTACGACGTCATGTGTCACTGCTTCACATGCATCAGTTTTTCTCCTTATGTCTGATGAAGGTGCCATGGAACTTCTCATGTCATTGTACAGTTTTAACAGATCATCTCTCTTTTGTTCTAGTATGTCTGCTAGATCAGCTATTTCCTTTTCTGAAATGTCTGACTTTAGTTTTTCTCGTGTTTCACGCACCTGCATTTTCCACTGTTCGTATAGTCAAAAGTCTTTTTTCCTTTTTGCTTGTTTCTTCTTTCTGATAAGTTACCATTTTTTCAGTTGGTACTTTGACTCTTTCAGAACGTCGTGATATTGCTGATGTGCTTTGGACTTTGTCTTGCAGCTGCCTCAATGTTTTCTGTTTACTTGAGATTGCATCTTTAATGTCTTGTCTATTCTCACTTTCACTTTGAAGCGAGTCCTTTAAGTCATTTATTTCTTCTTGTAAATTTGTAATTCGATCGTTACTGTCTTCTGGATTTTCAGCTTCGTACTCCTCCATTTTGGATTTATTCTTCTTTCACCTTTTAGCTTTGTACTTCCTGACCAGCTTCTGCCATCTGCTGGACGTTGTGGGTGTTGCCTTGAAACCGTAAGCCCTCGTGGTGCAGCAAAATGGCGGGGGTCAAGCTCTTACTGTAGCGTCCAGTCGAATTGAGAAGGCCAGAACTGATGGTTAAATGTCTTTTAATGAGCCTTTCCGTGTCATTCAACCAACGTAAGAGCTAGACAGAATAAAATAAAAAGACAATTACATTTTGGACGTAAATCCCCGTATTTCTAACTCATTACATTGGTACTATATTTTCACAACATATACATCCATTAAACATTTCAAATATCTCATAAATACAATCGTTTTCCACTACAGACCTTGTTCCCCTGTCGACTGTAGCTAGATCCTTGAGTTTATCCGTGTTTTGTCCGTGTTTTGTCCGTTTTCCGTTGTTCAATTTACTTTTCGTCTTTTCCAGTGTGTCAAGTAGACTTCCGTTTTACTATCACTTCCGGTTACACAGGAAGTTACCAAAATAAAGCAAAACCTTACCATAAAACATAAATGTGTCAAATTGACCTTTACAGTACAACTGGTAAGTACATGTTCTTTGTGTGGCTTGACTAGACTCTTCTTGTTCAAATTGCCACCTTTTTGGTATTACTGCCAAATTGTTTCTCGTCTTACTTACATTTACAGTTAGGATGACGATTTCTGATAATACTTGGGCAGACGTTTGATACATTTCATAGCATCGCAGGAAAATCCATTGACCATGAACTAATAGTAAATCTTTTTGTATCTTTACAGTTCTCCATAAAAGACAAGCATGGAGCCAGAAACCAGACTGGACTTTCTGGAGGTCGTCCTGAAGGCTTCTGGCACACTGGACCACTTTCTGGACAGCGAATGGTCAAGCCCAAGTCCTCCACCATCTCCAGTGGCCCCTCTGGCCTCACTGCCTGCAGTCAGCACTGAGCAGTTGAGCACCATAGATGTTGAGGCCTATGTGAATACTATGGACTGGGAGGAGATGAGGTCCACTTTCACTGCATCAATTGAGGCCGTGTTGGCTGAAAATCCAGCACTTGCTTCTGTGGAAGTGCCTTGTTCTGCACCACCAATGCCAGCGTTCATACCTGCGCAAGAGACACCATCAATTGCTCACCAGCTGAGTAGCAAGCGACCTGTGACCTGTGCGGTTTCTCAGCCAATCCATGTGCCAACAAATATGTTTTATTTTCATATTTGTAACAACAGCCAGACACTGTACACCAGGACGCCTTCTACCACTCGTGGCTCTGTCTCTATGGCACCCAGCAATGTCACTTCAAGGTAACATGAAAAAAAAAAAAAATATTCTGGTTAGATAAGGTTATGATAATAATAATAATGGTTAAAAACTAGCTGCTTGTGTAAGTTTCTGGATTTGAGTCTGCATTCACTAACGTTTATATCTTTTCTTCTTTCAGGAAGCGAAAGCGAGACTCTGTCAACTCGTACGTTAAGAAGCCATTAAACGCCTTCATGCTGTACAGAGCTGAGCAGAGGCTGAAAATCCAGCACGATCTCAAAATCACAAACTCATCTGTAGTCAGCCAAGAGGCGGGAAAGTGCTGGAAGTCTCTGTCTGCAGAGGAGCAGGCCCCGTACTTTCAACGGGCACGCAAAATACGTCTGGAGCACGAGGCTATGCTCCAGCCTACATATGGCCCCGTCACGAGGATGTGCCCATATGCTCCTTTGCCCTCTCATCCCGCACCATCGTACCAGCCTCAGACTGTCCCGTTGCAGATTCTTAATTTTTAAAGTGCATTTTACTTTTTGTATTCAGTTGCTCATATTGTTGTAAATAAAAACCTGTATTAATGCATTGAAAAACTGTTTGTGTTGTTTCATAGTGTGCAAAGGTCCAGGTTTAATCTGGGGCTAAATATAGTTTTAGGTGCTAGTTGGTCGGCCTGTCTGTCTGAGGGAGTCTGATCTCTCCTTCACTGTGGAACTACTCAAGGTTTCTACTTTTCCCCAAAGAGGTTTTGTAGTTTTTCCTTGCCGAGAAGGAGGGTCTAAGGACAGGGGACTAGTCCCTATGAACATTGTTTAATCTGTTCTCACTGCAGCTGTTGTAACTTTCTCACTGTCAAAGCTGCAGCCTGAGCCCGGGGGTCCTGGGGGTCTTGGGGGTCCTGGGGTCCTGGGGGTCCTGGGGGTCCTGGGGGTCCTGGGGTCCTGGGGGTCCTGGGGGTCCGCTCTGACCATACGTCTTTGTTACGTTCTCTTCTGTTCGTACAGTTCCTCAAAATGGGACAAAAGATGGGTTCATCAAAGTGCACTATGTCACTCTCTTGTTATTTTGCTGTTGGTAAATGTATCACAGCCATGCCCTTGTTACCATAGACACTTGATTCATTCTAATAGACGTCCAAGTATGTCATATGTATGTGCTTTGTTGTATTTGTACAATACATTGAATCATGTGCAAATCTCAATGCAACAGTGTTGGTTGTTTTCCTCATACATGTATTCTGATACAGGAATGGATCATCACAGCAGAAACACAGCCTTTTTGAACCAATCAGCAGGACACGGCCTTAATCCTGCTGCTTTTATACTAGATAAAAAGCAAACTTCAAAATTTCGTTGAATTTTAAGCAGCCAATCAGACCATAAACCCCTTTCCCTGTAAAAGTCAAATATGCTTAATATAACAAGTATAAAAGCTATAAAGCTGTTATTTTGTCCCTGAACCAAACCCAAAGTGCCCTCAAAGGTCTAAAGTCACTGGCTCCAGTCACCCACACACCCTAAAGGGAACAAGCAGGAGGAAATGAAAGAATGAATGAATGTCACATTGTGGTTCACCTGCTCTCTCTCACCTCAAACACAGACACAGTGTTCTGGAGATCAGGTCTGTGTTTGTAATGGCTGTCAGTGCCATTAGAGGGACTCTGTCAGGTTATACTGTATGTGTTTAGGGAGAAAGTCAAGAAATTGCATGAAATAAGAACATTGTTATATTAATCTTGAGAAGAGCATCGCAAATATAAAATTATCAATCCTTTCGAAGTCTCTAAATATCAAACAAGCCGAGTCAAAGGAAATGTTACTTGTTAGAGAGCGATGTGTTCCACTACATGTAAGCACTATATTGTTCGGCGTAGGGATACGCTCTGTTCAATTAATAAAGGCGGAACCTCCTGTTCACGGAGGATGTACTGGTTGTGAAGAGGAAAGATTTCTTCCTCTTTATAGTGGAAGTGATTAACTGTACTGGGCAAACCAAGAAGAGATCCGAAAAGACTAAGATCATCGCTAAGGCTGCAGGGAAGTACTTTGGAGCTGGGGGCCCCGAGTGGACGGAGATAGAGGATGCGCTGCGGGAGGGCGCCCTGCCCCATTCTGGCAGTGGGAGTGGGGGGGCTCCCGATGCGCCGTCAGGTTCCGGGGGCTCATAATGGCGGTGGTTGTCTTGCAATGGAATGCGCGTAGTCTTCGTGCTAATGGCCAGGAATTTAAGCATTTTGTCTCTACCTTGTTGAACAAGCCTCACGTTATGTGCGTGCAGGAGACTTGGTTACGACCTAGGTGGGGTTTTGGGATACAAGGGTATGTGTGTGTTAGGAATGATAGGGAGCAGGGTAGAGGCGGAGGTGTGGCTGTGTTTGTCCGAGATGACCTAAATTACGTTGTTGTCAGTGTGAGTAAAGCGCCGGAGGCCCTGGCGGTGAGGGTCTGGCTGGGTGGTGAAGCTGTTACTGTGGTTAACCTTTATAATCCGTGTGGTGAGTTAACGCTAGAGTCCTTACATAGTATCGGTAAGGATGTTCGGGGAAAGGCCGTGTGGTGTGGGGATTTTAATGCGCATAGCGCTTTGTGGGGCGGTAGTGGTACCGATAGGTATGGGCAGGTGGTAGAGGGTTTTATCAATCAAAGGGAGTTGGTTTGTCTGAATGATGGGGGTGGGACCCGCTATGATATGGGGACCGGTGCGGAAAGTGCAATAGATCTTACACTTGTGTCCAAGGAGTTAGCTGGTGTTTGTAGTTGGGAGGTTCTTGGTAATCTTTCTTTTGGTAGCGATCACTATCTAGTCCGCACCGTGATTGGCTTTGGGAGCTGTGTGGTCAGGGGGACGAGGATCCAGAGGTGGCAGTTGGCAAGGGCGAACTGGGGGGCTTTCCTGAGGAAAGCTGATGATGGTTCTAGGGTTCTGCAGGAAGGAGGATTGACTCAGGTGGATGATCTCAATAGTGCAATTGTCTCGCTCATCACGCAGTCAGCGGTAGGCACAATTCCTAAGAGTGGTGGTAGTGGACATAGGAAGCGGGTGCCGTGGTGGACTGAAGCATGTGGTCATGCTGTTAGGGCGAGAAATGCGGCGTTTCGCCGGCTAAGGGTTGCCCACACTGAGGGTGCCCTCATTGACTACAAGAGCTGTTGTGCGGAAAACTGTGAGAACGGCCAAGAGTGCCTATTGGAGGCGGTATTGTTCCAAAATTGGGAGAGAAACGCGTCTCGGGGATGTTTGGGGGATGATTAAGCGGATGCATGGGGTTGAGCGCCGTCATGGGACCCCGGTCCTAATACTGAATGGTGTTGAAGCAGTCAGCGACGTTGACAAAGCTGAACTGTTGGCCAGCACCTTTGTGTCGGTGCACAGCTCTGACAATCTCTCACCTGCGGAAAGGCACTACAGGGAGAGTACTTTGGCCCAGAATTCTGAGCTGATTGGGCACCAGCCTTCGACTCAAGATGACCTTGACCTTCCGTTTAGTTTGTTTGAGCTAAGGAGAGCACTTTCTAAGGCGAAACAGACAGCCCCGGGTAAAGATGAGGTGTGCTATGACATGCTCTCTCATTTGACTGATGACACGCTTGGGCTAGTCCTGGGTCTTTTCAACCGTGTTTGGGATTCAGGTTGTGTTCCATCTGCGTGGAAACAGTCTACGGTGGTGCCGGTTCTGAAGCCGGGTAGGCCAGCGTCTGACCCTTCAAGTTATAGGCCGATTGCCTTGACGTCGCAGCTCGGGAAAACGATGGAGCGCATGGTTACCGAGCGGTTGGATTACTTCTTGGAGAGTCAGGGTTTGCTTCCCGCGCACCAGAGTGGTTTCCGTAGGGGCAGGAACACCATGGATTCCGTGTTGTGTTTGGAATCTGATATCCAGCTGGCCAGGGCTCAGAAAGAAAAGGTTATTGCGGTGCTCTTTGATGTGGAGAAGGCGTACGATATGGTTTGGAAGGATGGGCTCCTCATTAAGCTGCGGAAGTGTGGTGTGAAGGGTAAACTGTTTAACTGGGTCCGGAGCTTTCTGTCTGGCCGGCGTATCCAAACCAGAGTGGGCGCTGCTTACTCTGGGGTCTATGGGGTGGAGAATGGGATCCCGCAGGGGAGTGTGTGTAGCCCTATCTTGTTCAATGTTATGATTAAGGACATCTTTGACGACGTGGATGGGTCTGTTGGGAGGAGCCTTTATGCTGACGATGGCGCTCTATGGGTGAGAGGGAGGAATCTCCGGTTTTACGAGGCGAAACTGCAAAGGGCAATACAGCAGGTGGAGCAGTGGACCCTGAAGTGGGGGTTTAAACTGTCCGTACGGAAGTCTCAAGTGATCTGTTTCTTCAATGGACATAGGGACGTCTCCCTTCGACTGCATGGGCAGGTGCTCGAACAGGTCAGGGAGGTGAGGTTCTTGGGGGTCACCTTTGACGAGAGGCTTAGTTGGCGTCGGCACATTGATGAGGTCAGTGGTAAATGCAAAAGGGTGAATAACTTGCTTCGTTGTCTATCCGGCCAGGACTGGGGGGCCAGCAGAAGGTCGCTCCTGGGTATTTATCGGGCCGTCATGAGGGCGGCTATTGATTATGGCTGTATAGCCTACATGTCTGCGGCTGAGACTAACTTAAAGAAGCTTGATGTGGAGCAAGCCCAGGCCTTGCGCATCTGCTGTAGGGCTTTTAGGACCTCCCCTGTCTCGGCGCTGCAGGTTGAGTTGGGGGAATTGCCGTTACGGCTCCGGAGGCTAGAACTTCTGTTGGCTTACTGGGTGAATGTGCAAGGTCATACGAGCTCTCACCCGGTGAGGGACTTTCTCAGGGTTGATGGGGGGCAGAGTGAGGCTGGCGGTATGATTTTCAGCCAGGTAGGAAATGCGAAGGCGCGGCTTGCGGGGGTTGGTGATCTGCGTGTGAGCCCGTCGGTGGCTTTGTCTGCTATAGCTCCGTGGAAGTTTGTCCCGGCTCCTGTTGATGTTAGCTTGCATGGCAAGCTTAGAGGAGTCGCTGGGAGGGCACCGCAGTTTGCCGTTCAAGCGCTCATCGATAAGCACTCAGGTGATGTGTTTATTTATACCGACGGGTCTAGGGATCCTGAGAGTGGGCGTACTGGCGCCGCTTATTTTGTGCCTGACCTGGGGCTAGCGGTCAAGAAGAGGTTGACAGATCGCCTTTCTGTTTTCACGTCGGAACTTATAGCGATACGGTTGGCATTGGAATGGGCGGAATCTGCTTTGCAGTGTTGCGGCATTGTGGTGGCCTCTGACAGCCTTTCTGCATTGCAAAGCATTAAATCTGGGAAATCGGATTGCAGACAGGATGTGTTGAATGGCATCTTCTGTCTGATGCTCTCCCTGTCCAGGAAGGATGTGAGGGTTTCCTTCATTTGGGTCCCTGCGCATGTGGGGGTGGATGGTAACGAAATGGCTGATACACTGGCTAAACGTTCCCTTAGGCGGCCATCAATTGATGTGGCGGTTGAGTTAAGCAAATCTGAAATCAAGCCCGTTATCAAGAGTCATGTGGTCGGCCTTTGGCAGGAATTTTGGAGCCACTGTGTTACTGGACGGCATCTCTATCACATAAAGGGTAGTGTGGGTCCTTGCAGGTCTATGGGCAGGAACGCGTGGGAGGAAAGGGCCTTCGCCCGCATGAGGATTGGCCATGCTGGACTCAATTGGTCACTGAGTAGGATAGGCAAACATCCGACCGGTCTGTGTGGTCACTGTCGGGTGCCAGAGACTGTCGAGCATGTGCTGATTTGCTGTGAGGCTTATGATAGAGAAAGGGCCGGGTTGGCCTTGTGGTTTCGGAATAATGGGCGGGAGTTCAATCTGCGGAACGTTCTGGCGATCCAGTCACAGGGTTTGTGTCAGGCTGTGGTTGCTTACTTATGTAGCACAGGGCTGGGTAAACGTTTATAGAGTTGGGGGGTGTTGGAGACTGAGCCGAGGATGAGGAGCAAGAGGATGTTCTAACGCGCTTGGACTTCATGGGCCTAGAAACGCCAAAGTGATGGAAGAAGGACTTCTAAAGGATAAAACGACAAAGACGTCCCATGACCTCATGGGCTTTGTAAAACAACAAAGACGTCCCATGATCTCATGGGCTTTGTACTTCCAAAGCACCGAACGTCGGAGAGGGCGAGGAGGGTGAAGAGGAGTCTCCCTGGAGTGGGGCCGGTTGGTCTCTGACACAACGGCTATTCTGGTCACGGGGACACATCGTGACCTCATGGGCTTTGTGGCGCCAGGGCAGTGGGAGGAGTGCTTTTGCGGACTACGACAGAGTCTGAGGACTACGAAACGTCTGAGGAATAAAGTCTGGCGGTAATGCAACACTCGGATGCCAACCGCCATAAAACAACAACAACAACAACAACACTTCACTCACGGGACCGGAGCAGTGAACAGTGCGGCTACCGATAAAACGACACACGAGTCTTCTGTCCTGCATTATATACCTGGTGTACCAAGACTGAGTATTCTGCAAAGATGTCACAGTCAGATGGCACGGGAGAGAGTGCACAAGCTGAGCGAAACGCTGCAATGAACCCAACATTACTTTTTAAAATAAAGTAAAAGTAAACCACAAAACTGAGTTGATTCTCTAATGTCTATTGGTTATATTTCCCAAAACATCTCCCGCTTATAAGCAAAACGTGTAACGGACCGTCATAGAGTTAGTTTGTGTGATATGTTAAGTCTCCACAGCCGGGGCAAAGTTCAGAGGGGTTTGTCTTCAGTTTGTGTGTTGCCCCAGAATGATTTCTGCAGCATCTATGGTCACGTCTTGCTGCAATTACACAAAACGAGCACGTTTGAAAGTGACAAAAAAAAACAACACTGCAAGACAAAAGATGTTGATGTTGTACCTTAATAAAGCAGAAACTAATGTATTTCTCAAAATCTTTTTTTGATTCGTCCCCAACAAATGCCGTCACTGGTATCGCTCCCAATTTGTACAAAAACAAACAATAAAGGACAGACTATTTGAGTATTGTTGTACTAGTTTATCCTGTGTACTTGAGCTTTTACATTCCGACAATCACCTGGTCAAACGAGTGTCTTCTGTCCATAATAGACTTGGTATTGCTCACTCGCTCATCATGACGGACACTGACCGTTAAGTGGAGGAAAAGTAGGTGTTTGGGCATAAACCCGCCTCGATAAGACCTCTCCAGTTTGTCACATGCTCAAACACTCACTACATGTGACTGTGGTAGAAACTTTTCTTTGATCATCCACTTCACAAATCTGTGTCATAAGCATCGTCCTTCATGTGTGACAGGTCCAGATCTAAAAATGATACGTCAGGATGGATACTCTTACTGGATAATGGTTTACTCCTCATCATATCAGCTTTGTATTGTTGACATTATTTGTGCAAAAAATAAGCATTATTTTAGTAGTAAAGTAAAATATGCTGATTTAAGGCTTCTAGATATAAAACATTGACAATTAAAGTGTACTGTCAGAGGGGTGTAAGGTCAGAGAGTGAAGGGTCTGTCCTGTGTCATGTCAGAGGGGTGTAATGTCAGAGAGTGAGGGGTCTGTCCTGTGTCATGTCAGAGGGGTGTAAGGTCAGAGAGTGAGGGGTCTGTCCTGTGTCATGTCAGAGGGGTGTAAGGTCAGAGAGTGAAGGGTCTGTCCTGTGTCATGTCAGAGGGGTGTAGGGTCAGAGAGTGAGGGGTCTGTCCTGTGTCATGTCAGAGGGGTGTAGGGTCAGAGAGTGAGGGGTCTGTCCTGTGTCATGTCAGAGGGGTGTAGGGTCAGAGAGTGAGGGGTCTGTCCTGTGTCATGTCAGAGGGGTGTAGGGTCAGAGAATGAGGGGTCTGTCCTGTGTCAGAATTAGAGTTTGAACTGATCGTTTAGTCTGTGTTGTCATTATACTGTTTTGTGTTGTATTGTCTTCTATTGTATTACAACACATTCTAATGTTAAAGTGCGTTGTGTTGAGTGGGAACTATATTTCACCCTGGAGAGACTCAGACACAAAAGCAGAAAAGATGTTTTAGCGAACTTTATTGCAAAGTTTATTTGGCGCTCAGACCCCGGTGGAAGGCGTAGCGATCATGGGCACTCCATGATTTGATTGAATTAGATACCTTCCCCCCGGAGCCTGGAGACTGGTGGTGGTAGATGTGGAGAGAATAATAGATGCAGAGGAGGAGCAGGGGAGGTGGTGGGTCGCAGATACGGTTTGAAGCGACTGAGCCATCAACCTGAGCGCTTAAATGCTGCCGCCTGTGCGTTGATTGGAGCGGGGAGGAGTGACTGAGAGCGTTGATTGGGGATGAGGAGCAGGTGTAGGGGCCATGACGCGGACGTCCCCCGTCCTTTTACCAATCCTTCTTGGCCGGGAAAAACTGCATAACCTCTTTGGGATAAGCGCAGAAACCTGGAAGAGTCCATGGTGAAGTGAGGGATCTGACTCTCACAGACGGACGCCCGCTTGAGTGCGATGATGGGGCTGGGGAGAGGGGTCCTTCCATGGAGGCCGACGCAGATTTAGGTTAGGTCTTCCAGGTGAACTTACGCAGGCTTCATATATATTTTCGTTATGTGAACTATATGTGCAGGGTTGACACAAATAGAATAATTGATATTTCCCTTGAAGAAATTGTGTTTTTTAAAATGTACTCTTCAAACAAATGCCTAATATTAAGTAATAGGTATTTAAATAAATCCTCATTCTTTTTGAGTTTTCAAGAAAACAATCATTTATATCGGCATAGAGCGGGTGTTATTCCTCTTGAAGTGATGGCTATGGAAAAAATACAATCTTAAATAACATAATAAGTGAACAAGTGCTCAAAAAATCTTTACATATAAATATAATGTTTAAAACAAATCATTACATGTACAATGTTTACAATAAATCTTTATATTTACAAAGTTTATAACAAATCATTATATTTACAAATGTTTACAGTAAATCTTTATATTCACAACTATACTACAGCTGAATGTGAGTGTAAAATGTGCCAGGGATCAGGTCCACAGCAGCTTGGTACATGTTCAGTCTGAGGCTGGTACGATGGTGCCAGATAGAAGGGATCAGGTGCATATGGACTCATCCTCATGACGGGGCCATATGCAGGCTCAGCTCAGACGTTTTCCATCTTCCTCTTCTTATGTTTTTGGCTATAATTGTCCTTGAACGACCAGTCGGGGAACATAGCCTCGTGCTCCAGGCGTAGTTTGCGTGCCTGTTCAAAGTACGGGGCCTGCTCCTCTGCAGACAGAGATGCCCAGCACTTTCCCACCTCTTTGTTGACTGTAGCTGAGTTGGTGATTTTGAGCTCCTGCTGGATTTTCAGCCTCTTCTCAGCTCTGTACAACATGAAGGCGTTTAACGGCCTCTTAATGCACATAGTTGGAGCGTACGGTCCCAGGGTAGGCGTGTGTATTTGCTGAGAAACCACTGTGTGGGCCTCAGGTTGGTTGCCTCTCAGCTGGTGAGCAATTGATTGCGTCTCTTGTGCAGGTATGAACGCTGGCATCGGTGTTGCAGAAGGCCCTCCCACAGAACCAAGTGCTGGAACTTCAGCATCAATGACCAAACCTTGATCCTCCAACATGCCCTTAATCGATGTTATGAGAGTGGACCTAATCTCCTCATAGTCCATAGTGTTCAAATAGGCCTCAACATCGATGGTGCTAAATTGCTCAGCGCTGACTTCAGGCGTTGAGGCCAGAGGGGCCGCAGGAGAAGGTGGAGGACTTGGGCACAACCAATCGCTGTCCAAAAAGTGGCCCAGTATTCCAGAAGTCTTCAGGATGACCTCCAGAAAGTCCAGTCTGGTCTCTGACTCCATGATGGTCCTTCATGGAGAACTGTAAAGACACAAAAAAGAATATTTCTGTGATGCTATGAAATGTATCAAAAGTAAGCCTTATTACCAGAAATCATCATCCTAACTGTAAATTTAAGTAAGACGTGAAACAATTTACAGTAATACCAAAAAGGTGGCAATTTGACTTATCAACTCACTGCAATTTGGGGTAATTTCACTGTGATTTTCCAAAACAGGGCCAAAGAACGAGTACTTACTAGATGTACTAAGCTCGTACTGACAGAGCTGTTAGCTAGTAGCTTGTAGTACAGCGGGAGTGTTATCGATGTGTCGATCGTATACTCGCAACAGCCAAGTGGAAGGTCAAACTGCAAATGAAGGACTCACGGCCTGAACTTATAGTCAGGCTCTTTATGACGTACTAGTCACGTGCCTAATGTCACTGTCACTATGTGCGTGACGTCAACCCTGACAACAAGCATTCAAATAAAAACATCTACGCTAACAATTTCAACACTTTTTTGTATTCAACAAGACACAGCAAATTTAAGCTTGATAACAAATGCATTTAATGTGAATGAAAGTTTATTTTGTTAGGTTTCCACCTATATCTTTTTCATTGGTTTTTCAAACAGAAACTTTCAGTAAAACTCATAAAAGTCCGACCATTTTCGTGTTTTTAGCTAGGCGGAACTACGCCCCCAAGTATGGACACACAGTACACAGTATTATTGGACATCCTCACCTTTCCATCGTTTCTGGTCTTATTTGTTGGAGTTTTCACTTGAGTTGACTGTATTTTGACTTCATCATAATGTTGAGGCGTTTACTTTACAGGTTGCTGACATCCAGCTCCTACATTTTTATTTCCATTGCACAAAAGTGTAGTTTTGTTTGTTTGTCAGGATACAGCGCCCTCTAGTGGAGGTTTTAAAAGGGCTAAATATTTATCTCATTATGTATTTATACATTTTGAGAATTTTTAAACAATCAAAAATACTGACAATATTGCCCAATAAAGAATTTTACATTTGCATTTTAGACAGTTTCATTATGTGGGACCAAATTATGAAGAGGAAATGGGTATAATTCATAATCCTTTAAAGTAATATTTTCACTACAGGACATCTGTAGTTATGTTTCAAATCATGAAAAAATGTCAGAGGGGTGTAAGGTCAGAGAGTGAGGGGTCTGTCCTGTGTCATGTCAGAGGGGTGTATACTTTAGTCTGCAAAAGTCCAGGTTTTATCTGAGGCTATTTGGATATTATAAGTCCATAATAATACTGTTAAATCCCTGCTTTTTTGTTTGTTTCTTCCAGGTTCTAGTTTATGCAGGTAAGCAGCACAAACTGTAAGACCTGGTGCGGTTTACTAAGATTTAAGCTACACCATAATCTATAGTTATGTTGCTGCTTTATTGTTATGTATGAGCTTATTGTTAATGGTTTTTCTCCACAGGAAGATGAAGTTAGGAGAAAATACATGGAGGCCTTGTTTAGAGCAGAAGAAGCCAAAAGTAAAGAGGAGCTTTAACAAACTTGTCAACAACAACATACTTGAATAAATTCAAGTTATCACTACACCATTTCCCCATTTAAGACTCATAGCTGAAGTGGATATTATACTAAGAACATTAGCCTCTGCCCGTGTCCTTTACAGCAGGTAAACATAGTTTTTACATAAGAGTTAACAGTAGTACATGTACTCTTTCATAAGTACATACTTTTGATATTCTTCCCTTTACAGTGAGACAATTTTATAGTGTTTCATAGAATGCCTGAAAGTATAATTTTAATTTAATTTTCTATTCTCCCTTTGCCTGTTTTTTGTTTCATAGGCCACCAAATTGTACATTATTTACATGCAAAATCCAGTGGTTCCCAAAGTGGATGTCAAGGTACTGAGCTCGGGCTCTTGAGATGGAAAAATGTATTTAATCAATGTTTTCATTTATATCAGTAGATTTAACAAAATGAGGTAAAACAAGACAATAAATGACTCATATTAATGCAATTAAAGCTGCTTTTAATAAGAGTTGTGGGTAAGGTTCTCCTCCTGAAGAACAGGCTCTCCTCCTGAAGAACAGGCTCTCCTCCTGAAGAACAGGCTCTCCTCCTGAAGAACAGGCTCTCCTCTGGTTCTCCGCCTGAAGAACTGGTTCTCCTCCTGAAGAACTGGTTCTCCTCCTGAAGAACTGGTTCTCCTCCTGAAGAACAGGTTCTCCTCCTGAAGAACAGGCTCTCCTCCTGAAGAACAGGCTTTCCTCCTGAAGAACAGGCTCTCCTCTGGTTCTCCGCCTGAAGAACTGGTTCTCTTCCTGAAGAACTGGTTCTCCTCCTGAAGAACTGGTTCTCCTCCTGAAGAACTGGTTCTCCTCCTGAAGAACTGGTTCTCCTCCTGAAGAACTGGTTATCCTCCTGAAGAACTGGTTCTCCTCCTGAAGAACTGGTTCTCCTCCTGAAGAACTGGTTTTCCTCCTGAAGAACTGGTTCTCCTCCTGAAGAACTGGTTCTCCTCCTGAGTGGCTCTAGCTCCACTGTCCATCTCGCGTCCGCTCGTCCCTCGGCACCACATTTTCTTCAGCGCGTTTTGCCGTGACTGGGTGGGTGGGGGAGAGTGCACACTCACCTGCGTGCCGTGTCTCCACGTTTTTAGATTAACCCACACACCCTTAAAGTGAAGCACCTCACCTACTCACAGTGACAACAGGCTTAATGCAAGCATACTAACATACTTAACAAAAATCAAGAAACTGTATGAGGAGAAAGTAATGACATAGATAGACTTTAGGTGTCCGGACATTATCAGCTCACTGAAACAGTCAAGTCACTTCAATGTTTTGAGCATTTTACAATTGGTTCCCATGTGCTTTATGAAGAGTTGTGTGCAATTTACGTTATATTTTCTAATTGTTCACGAGGCTGTTGTAAATGCAGACAGTAAAGACACAGTGTGATAATGGTATACCTTTATCTTTATTTACAAGTTGCAGAAGAAAAACTGAAGCTATCTTTCTCCACCGTTCTTCCTTTTTTCAGCCATTGCATGAAATCAGCTCAGCTCAACACGAGAGGAAAAGCTGCAGAGAAACAGAGACAAAGAATGCACAATTAAACCTTCACTAATACGAACAGGAAAAGTTTTGCTTTGGTTAAATGACTAAAGTGTTAGCTGCACACGTAAATCTAATACAGTATGTCTGGAGCAGTGGTCTCCCTCTCGGGGACTTTTTTTGGTTTTAAGATTCTTTAAAAATGAATCATCAGAAGAGTTTGGAGTATTTGACTTCAAATTAGTACAAAGTAATGGTCCAAGAAAATGTGTCAAATACAAGTTATAAAAGTATTGAAGTATATGAAGTTGCAGTGCAAGAAATAAAAATAATCGCATATTGTCAACATAAAACTTTTGTCACTTGTAGACTTAAAGTGGGAAGTACTACTCAAGAGTAGTTATACAAATATTATGCACACAAATATTATTCATGTAGGAGTTAAAGTGTATAAAAACTACTTTGGGAAGAATAATTTAATTATAAAGTTATTAGAGTAAATGGTAGTGAGTAATTTCTTCATTATACTTCAAGCTGACTAGTTCTGTGATTAGTAACCTCTGGGGGCCCATTGCAAAGCTTTAGGCACTTCAAGGTTAAAATGTAAATATGTATATAGAAAATGAATATACATATTAGAGGGTGTAGATTGATGTGGGCCTGCACATGTAGGATACAGAGCAGCAGGGCACAGTCAACAGGTCACAGGCTTGACTTCAACACATCACATATCAGAGAAAATCCGTTTATAAATGCATTTTACTGATCTGCAAATCGTTAAGATCCTTGGGGTATGGATGGAGAAAAAGAGGCTTGGATAAGATAACCATTATTAGTCTGCCAATGGGTAAACAACACAACATAGTCCAACAGCAATAACAAATATTAACTTGTAATATAAGCACTGATTAATCATAATTATAGCATTAATGGGGTTCTCAAAATCCTATTGTTATTACTAACTTACCTTATTGTTGTGTTGTGTCAGGTCACCTGTGGTCAGGCTCTCCACTTGGACATCGAGGCGAGATGTTCTTTGCTTTTTTTGTTCAACAAAACTGCAATAATACCACAGTTACACAAAAATGCATTGTCCTATTTTTCAAACGTATTACATAAACAAAGCATTAACCTTTGTCTTGTAAAGCTGGCTGTAATTTATACTCATTGTTACTTGATGTATGTAATAAAATGTATTACATACATCAAGTAACAATGAGTATAAATATGCTGTGACGTTAGCCTTGTTAGCAAGAAACAGTCCGCTAGCATAAGGTGCTAACTAATGCTAAAATCACGATTTCTGAATAACTTGTACACATTTCTGTATCCACACTAGCTCATTTAAGCAAATGGGCGTATGATAAAACGTGACAGGGGTTAATACATATGGCATTGTGATTTAAATAAGTAATATAGTAAAATATAAGTGACTTACTGTAATGTTTGTGGCTAAAGTTAGTCCCGATGTCAATAACACGAACGACTTCAGACTAGTACTTCTGATTGGTCCAGCCGTTGCAAGGCAACCTGGATCAGGGCGTTCCCTCCTCAGCACATTTGGATTGTTTAAGGTTTTTCAGATGGGAGGAGCAAAAGGACCACGTGCAAAGTAAAGTATTCAGGCAAAAAGGAAAAGCCTAAGGAATTGCTCTATTAAATTACAATCTAAAGATGGTGTTAGTGGCAGAATTATAAATTAAACAGGTAATTTGTTTTTAACAGCAAAGATACTGCGCAGAACCCTCAAGCTCCCAGGCCTCTGGTAGAAGACATATATATATATATATAAATGTATAAATGTATATATATATATGTATAAATATAAATGTACATAAATACATATATGTATAAATAACAAATTCGAATTGAAATTAGAATTTAATAAATAGACTCGTAAACCACTCATTAATATTACGTTTGAAACATAATTTAAATGTTATTTTAATAAATGCTTTATCATTATTAACATGGTCCTTTCTCTTTTCCTCCTCTTATCTCAGCAACAGGCAACACAGCGATCCTCAAACCTGAGCAATAAAACATAATAATATCCCTGTTATTCCAAATATACTGACAAATCAGAAATTACCATAGAAACAGCCGCTTGTTGATTTATTTATTTATTATAAACCTTTTTACAGCATTGGAAAATATTAAGAATGTTTATGTCATGTTTTTTCTCTTACAGAAATCATATTGAAACAAAGAATATATCCCCCCTCGATTTCCATTCATACAGTTTTGGAAAAGCTCCATGAAGCCAGTAGGGGACGCTAAAGAGCCGCATGAGGCTTTGGAACTGCGGGCTGCTGACCCCTGACCTAACTAAAAACCCGAAAATGGCTGGACTTTTAGGAGCTCTACTGAACATATTTGCTTGTAAAACCAATCAAGTAAGATATCGTTAGAAACCTAAGAAAATAAGCTTTCATTCAGACTAATTGCATTTGTTGTAAAACTTAAATTCGCTGTGTTATGACTCGTTGAAAACATAAAGTGTTGAAATTGTTAGCATAGATGTTTTTATTTGAATGTTTGTTGCCAGGGTTTACGTCACCACGCACATAGCGACAGTGACATTAGGCACGTGACTAGAACGTTATTTTCTAGCGCCGCCTCCTGACTATAAATACAGGCCGTGACTTTGGGTCATTTGCAGTCTCTCCATCCACCTGTCTGGTCGCACCCTGTACTCTTTTGCGAGCAGAGCTCAACACACATCGAGAAGCACTGCCGCGTGTTACGTACGTACTACCTACTACAAAGTACTGTGCCAACAGCCCTGTCAGTACTACCTTAGTACAACTGGTAAGTACATGTTCTTTGTGTGGCTTGACTAGGCTCTTCTTGTTCAAATTGCCACCTTTTTGGTATTACTGCCAAATTGTTTCTCGTCTTACTTACATTTACAGTTAGGATGACGATTTCTGATAATACTTGGGCAGATGTTTGATACATTTCATAGCATCGCAGGAAAATCCATTGACCATGAACTAATAGTAAATCTTTTTGTATCTTTACAGTTCTCCATAAAAGACAAGCATGGAGCCAGAAACCAGACTGGACTTTCTGGAGGTCGTCCTTAAGGCTTCTGGCACACTGGACCACTTTCTGGACAGCGAATGGTCAAGCCCAAGTCCTCCACCATCTCCTGTGGCCCCTCTGGCCTCACTGCCTGCAGTCAGCACTGAGCAGTTGAGCACCATAGATGTTGAGGCCTATGTGAATACTATGGACTGGGAGGAGATGAGGTCCACTTTCACTGCATCAATTGAGGCCGTGTTGGCTGAAAATCCAGCACTTGCTTCTGTGGAAGTGCCTTGTTCTGCACCACCAATGCCAGCGTTCATACCTGCGCAAGAGACACCATCAATTGCTCACCAGCTGAGTAGCAAGCGACCTGTGACCTGTGCGGTTTCTCAGCCAATCCATGTGCCAACAAATATGTTTTATTTTCATATTTGTAACAACAGCCAGACACTGTACACCAGGACGCCTTCTACCACTCGTGGCTCTGTCTCTATGGCACCCAGCAATGTCACTTCAAGGTAACATGAAAAAAAAAAAAAATATTCTGGTTAGATAAGGTTATGATAATAATAATAATGGTTAAAAACTAGCTGCTTGTGTAAGTTTCTGGATTTGAGTCTGCATTCACTAACGTTTATATCTTTTCTTCTTTCAGGAAGCGAAAGCGAGACTCTGTCAACTCGTACGTTAAGAAGCCATTAAACGCCTTCATGCTGTACAGAGCTGAGCAGAGGCTGAAAATCCAGCACGATCTCAAAATCACAAACTCATCTGTAGTCAGCCAAGAGGCGGGAAAGTGCTGGAAGTCTCTGTCTGCAGAGGAGCAGGCCCCGTACTTTCAACGGGCACGCAAAATACGTCTGGAGCACGAGGCTATGCTCCAGCCTACATATGGCCCCGTCACGAGGATGTGCCCATATGCTCCTTTGCCCTCTCATCCCGCACCATCGTACCAGCCTCAGACTGTCCCGTTGCAGATTCTTAATTTTTAAAGTGCATTTTACTTTTTGTATTCAGTTGCTCATATTGTTGTAAATAAAAACCTGTATTAATGCATTGAAAAACTGTTTGTTGTTTCATAGTGTGCAAAGGTCCAGGTTTAATCTGGGGTTAAATATAGTTTTAGGTGCTAGTTGGTCGGCCTGTCTGTCTGAGGGAGTCTGATCTCTCCTTCACTGTGGAACTACTCAAGGTTTCTACTTTTCCCCAAAGAGGTTTTGTAGTTTTTCCTTGCCGAGAAGGAGGGTCTAAGGACAGGGGACTAGTCCCTATGAACATTGTTTAATCTGTTCTCACTGCAGCTGTTGTAACTTTCTCACTGTCAAAGCTGCAGCCTGAGCCTGGGGGTCCTGGGGGTCCTGGGGTCCTGGGGGTCCGCTCTGACCATACGTCTTTGTTACGTTCTCTTCTGTTCGTACAGTTCCTCAAAATGGGACAAAAGATGGGTTCATCAAAGTGCACTATGTCACTCTCTTGTTATTTTGCTGTTGGTAAATGTATCACAGCCATGCCCTTGTTACCATAGACACTTGATTCATCCTAATAGACGTCCAAGTATGTCATATGTATGTGCTTTGTTGTGTTTGTACAATACATTGAATCATGTGCAAATCTCAATGCAACAGTGTTGGTTGTTTTCCTCATACATGTATTCTGATACAGGAATGGATCATCACAGCAGAAACACAGCCTTTTTGAACCAATCAGCAGGACACGGCCTTAATCCTGCTGCTTTTATACTAGATAAAAAGCAAACTTCAAAATTTCGTTGAATTTTAAGCAGCCAATCAGACCATAAACCCCTTTCCCTGTAAAAGTCAAATATGCTTAATATAAGATAAGATATTCCTTTATTGTCCCACATGGGGAAATTTCATTGGTGCAACGCAGGTAGATACAGAGGTAGATACAGAAGAACAGATCACTTATAGGAAGTCTGAAAAACACTTTCAGTAGAAGATCTCCTATAAATAAATAAAAACTCCCATAGACAAATAAATAAATAAATACATAAATACCATTGCATGTGATCACGACAGTAATTGCACATGAATATGTGTCACGACAGCACATAGATTGCACATGAATTTCACATGAATTGCACATGAATTCCAACAGCAATTGCACATATGACAGAATTGCACATCAGTATTAGGTTAGGTCAGTATTGCGAGTGTTCAGTACTAACAGTTTTTGTTATAAAGTCTGACAGCAGCAGGAAGGAAAGACCTACGGAACCTTTCCTTCGCACATCGAGGGTGGATCAGTCTCTCACTGAAGCTGCTCTCCAGAGCGGAGAGAGTGTCCTGCAGGGGGTGACACTCATGGTCCAGCATAGATGTGAATCTAGCCAGGACCCTTCTGTCCCCCACCTCCTGCACCGAGTCCAGAGCACAGCCCAGGACGGAGCTGGACTTCTTGATGACTCTGTCCAGCTTCCTCCTCTCCCTCTCTGTGATGCTGCTGCTCCAGCAGGCCACACCATACAGGAGCTGATGCCACCACAGAGTCGTAGAAGGTCTTCAGGAGTGGCCCTGTCACTCCAAAAGACCTGAGTCTCCTCAGGAGGTAGAGCCGACTCTGGCTCTTCCTGTACAGTGCGTCTGTGTTATGAGTCCAGTCCAGTTTGTGGTTCAGATGAACACCCAGGTACTTGTATGAGTCCACTCTCTCAATGTCCCGTCCCTGGATGTTCACTGGTGAGGGGGCAGTGGGGTGGCGTCTGCGGAAATCCACCACCATCTCCTTGGTCTTCCCCGCGTTGATGAGGAGGTGGTTCCGCTGACACCAGTCCACAAAGTCCTGCGCCAGTCCTCTGTACTCCGCGTCATCGTCGTCCGTGATGAGTCCGATGATGGCAGAGTCGTCAGAGAACTTCTGCAGGACACAGCTGTCCGTGTCATGTCTGAAGTCTGCAGTGTAAAGGGTGAAGAGAAAGGGCGCGAGGACAGTGCCCAGGGGCGCCCCCACACTGCAGGTCCGAGTGTCAGACACACAGTTCCGTGCTCTCCCAAACTGGGGTCGGTCTGTGAGGTAGTCCAGGATCCATTCTGCCAGGTCATACTTCACACCAGCCGTCTCCAGCTTGTCCCTCAGGAGCAGCGGCTGGATGGTGTTGAAGGCGCTGGAAAGATCGAAGAACAGAATCCTCACAGAGCTGCCAGGCTTTTCCAGGTGAGAGAGAGAGCGGTGCAGCAGGGAGATGACGGCGTCCTCCACTCCAATGCCAGGCCGATATGCAAACTGCAGCGGGTCCATGGCTAAGCTCACGGTGGAGCGGAGGTGGTCCAGGACCAGCCACTCCAGTGTCTTCATCAGGTGGGACGTGAGAGCCACTGGCCTGAAGCTGTTGAGGTCTTTGGGGCGCGGTGTCTTAGGCACAGGTACCAGACAGGAGGTCTTCCAGACCTGTGGTACCACCCTCAGCTTCAGGCTCATGTTGAAGACATGCTCCATAACTCCACACAGTTCATCTGCGCAGGACTTAAGGAGCCTGGGGCTGATGCCATCAGGTCCTGCTGCCTTCCTCACTTTAATCCTCTTCAGCTCACTCCTCACCTGTGCTGCTGTGACAGTCAGTGGTTGGCAGGGGGACCGTGTGCTGGGGGGATGGGTGAGTCCAGGTGAAGTGGGGAGCTGATGGTCCGGGGCAGATAAGCGAAGAGGAACAGATGCAGGGCAAGTATAAAAGCTATAAAGCTGTTATTTTGTCCCTGAACCAAACCCAAAGTGCCCTCAAAGGTCTAAAGTCACTGGCTCCAGTCACCCACACACCCTAAAGGGAACAAGCAGGAGGAAATGAAAGAATGAATGAATGTCACATTGTGGTTCACCTGCTCTCTCTCACCTCAAACACAGACACAGTGTTCTGGAGATCAGGTCTGTGTTTGTAATGGCTGTCAGTGCCATTAGAGGGACTCTGTCAGGTTATACTGTATGTGTTTAGGGAGAAAGTCAAGAAAACGCATGAAATAAGAACATTGTTATATTAATCTTGAGAAGAGCATCGCAAATATAAAATGATCAATCCTTTCAAAGTCTCTAAATATCAAACATGCCGAGTCAAAGTAAATGTTACTTTTTAAAATAAAGTAAAAGTAAACCACAAAACTGAGTTGATTCTCTAAAGTCTATTGGTTATATTTCCCAAAACATCTCCCGCTTATAAGCAAAACGTGTAACGGACCGTCATAGAGTTAGTTTGTGTGATATGTTAAGTCTCCACAGCCGGGGCAAAGTTCAGAGGGGTTTGTCTTCAGTTTGTGTGTTGCCCCAGAATGATTTCTGCAGCATCTATGGTCACGTCTTGCTGCAATTACACAAAACGAGCACGTTTGAAAGTGACAAAAAAAAACAACACTGCAAGACAAAAGATGTTGATGTTGTACCTTAATAAAGCAGAAACTAATGTATTTCTCAAAATCTTTTTTTGATTCGTCCCCAACAAATGCCGTCACTGGTATCGCTCCCAATTTGTACAAAAACAAACAATAAAGGACAGACTATTTGAGTATTGTTGTACTAGTTTATCCTGTGTACTTGAGCTTTTACATTCCGACAATCACCTGGTCAAACGAGTGTCTTCTGTCCATAATAGACTTGGTATTGCTCACTCGCTCATCATGACGGACACTGACCGTTAAGTGGAGGAAAAGTAGGTGTTTGGGCATAAACCCGCCTCGATAAGACCTCTCCAGTTTGTCACATGCTCAAACACTCACTACATGTGACTGTGGTAGAAACTTTTCTTTGATCATCCACTTCACAAATCTGTGTCATAAGCATCGTCCTTCATGTGTGACAGGTCCAGATCTAAAAATGATACGTCAGGATGGATACTCTTACTGGATAATGGTTTACTCCTCATCATATCAGCTTTGTATTGTTGACATTATTTGTGCAAAAAATAAGCATTATTTTAGTAGTAAAGTAAAATATGCTGATTTAAGGCTTCTAGATATAAAACATTGACAATTAAAGTGTACTGTCAGAGGGGTGTAAGGTCAGAGAGTGAAGGGTCTGTCCTGTGTCATGTCAGAGGGGTGTAATGTCAGAGAGTGAGGGGTCTGTCCTGTGTCATGTCAGAGGGGTGTAAGGTCAGAGAGTGAGGGGTCTGTCCTGTGTCATGTCAGAGGGGTGTAGGGTCAGAGAGTGAGGGGTCTGTCCTGTGTCATGTCAGAGGGGTGTAGGGTCAGAGAGTGAGGGGTCTGTCCTGTGTCATGTCAGAGGGGTGTAGGGTCAGAGAGTGAGGGGTCTGTCCTGTGTCATGTCAGAGGGGTGTAAGGTCAGAGAGTGAGGGGTCTGTCCTGTGTCATGTCAGAGGGGTGTAAGGTCAGAGAGTGAGGGGTCTGTCCTGTGTCATGTCAGAGGGGTGTAGGGTCAGAGAGTGAGGGGTCTGTCCTGTGTCATGTCAGAGGGGTGTAATGTCAGAGAGTGAGGGGTCTGTCCTGTGTCATGTCAGAGGGGTGTAGGGTCAGAGAGTGAGGGGTCTGTCCTGTGTCATGTCAGAGGGGTGTAGGGTCAGAGAGTGAGGGGTCTGTCCTGTGTCATGTCAGAGGGGTGTAGGGTCAGAGAGTGAGGGGTCGGTCCTGTGTCATGTCAGAGGGGTGTAATGTCAGAGAGTGAGGGGTCTGTCCTGTGTCATGTCAGAGGGGTGTAGGGTCAGAGAGTGAGGGGTCTGTCCTGTGTCATGTCAGAGGGGTGTAAGGTCAGAGAGTGAAGGGTCTGTCCTGTGTCATGTCAGAGGGGTGTAATGTCAGAGAGTGAGGGGTCTGTCCTGTGTCATGTCAGAGGGGTGTAGGGTCAGAGAGTGAGGGGTCTGTCCTGTGTCATGTCAGAGGGGTGTAGGGTCAGAGAGTGAGGGGTCTGTCCTGTGTCATGTCAGAGGGGTGTAGGGTCAGAGAGTGAGGGGTCTGTCCTGTGTCATGTCAGAGGGGTGTAGGGTCAGAGAGTGAGGGGTCTGTCCTGTGTCATGTCAGAGGGGTGTAGGGTCAGAGAGTGAAGGGTCTGTCCTGTGTCAGAATTAGAGTTTGAACTGATCGTTTAGTCTGTGTTGTCATTATACAGTTTTGTGTTGTATTGTCTTCTATTGTATTACAACACATTCTAATGTCAAAGTGCGTTGTGTTGAGTGGGAACTATATATATATTTCCGTTATGTGAACTATATGTGCAGGCTTGACACAAATAGAATAATTGATATTTCCCTTGAAGAAATTGTGTTTTTTAAAATGTACTCTTCAAACAAATGCCTAATATTAAGTAATAGGTATTTAAATAAATCCTCATTCTTTTTGAGTTTTCAAGAAAACAATCATTTATATCGGCATAGAGCGGGTGTTATTCCTCTT
The DNA here is from genome assembly GCF_026437365.1 of Eucyclogobius newberryi. Classification (NCBI taxonomy): domain Eukaryota; kingdom Metazoa; phylum Chordata; class Actinopteri; order Gobiiformes; family Gobiidae; genus Eucyclogobius; species Eucyclogobius newberryi. Next base: position 33,518,154 of record NW_027316278.1, on the reverse strand, counting down.
GAAGTGATGGCTATGGAAAAAATACAATCTTAAATAACATAATAAGTGAACAAGTGCTCAAAAAATCTTTATATATAAATATAATGTTTACAACAAATCATTACATGTACAATGTTTACAATAAATCTTTATATTTACAAAGTTTATAACAAATCATTATATTTACAAATGTTTACAGTAAATCTTTATATTCACAACTATACTACAGCTGAATGTGAGTGTAAAATGTGCCAGGGATCAGGTCCACAGCAGCTTGGTACATGTTCAGTCTGAGGCTGGTACGATGGTGCCAGATAGAAGGGATCAGGTGCATATGGACTCATCCTCATGACGGGGCCATATGCAGGCTCAGCTCAGACGTTTTCCATCTTCCTCTTCTTATGTTTTTGGCCATAATTGTCCTTGAACGACCAGTCGGGGAACATAGCCTCGTGCTCCAGGCGTAGTTTGCGTGCCTGTTCAAAGTACGGGGCCTGCTCCTCTGCAGACAGAGATGCCCAGCACTTTCCCACCTCTTTGTTGACTGTAGCTGAGTTGGTGATTTTGAGCTCCTGCTGGATTTTCAGCCTCTTCTCAGCTCTGTACAACATGAAGGCGTTTAACGGCCTCTTAATGCACATAGTTGGAGCGTACGGTCCCAGGGTAGGCGTGTGTATTTGCTGAGAAACCACTGTGTGGGCCTCAGGTTGGTTGCCTCTCAGCTGGTGAGCAATTGATTGCGTCTCTTGTGCAGGTATGAACGCTGGCATCGGTGTTGCAGAAGGCCCTCCCACAGAACCAAGTGCTGGAACTTCAGCATCAATGACCAAGCCTTGATCCTCCAACATGCCCTTAATCGATGTTATGAGAGTGGACCTAATCTCATCATAGTCCATAGTGTTCAAATAGGCCTCAACATCGATGGTGCTAAATTGCTCAGCGCTGACTTCAGGCGTTGAGGCCAGAGGGGCCGCAGGAGAAGGTGGAGGACTTGGGCACAACCAATCGCTGTCCAAAAAGTGCCCCAGTATTCCAGAAGTCTTCAGGATGACCTCCAGAAAGTCCAGTCTGGTCTCTGACTCCATGATGGTCCTTTATGGAGAACTGTAAAGACACAAAAAAGAATATTTCTGTGATGCTATGAAATGTATCAAAAGTAAGCCTTATTACCAGAAATCATCATCCTTACTGTAAATTTAAGTAAGACGTGAAACAATTTACAGTAATACCAAAAAGGTGGCAATTTGACTTATCAACTCACTGCAATTTGGGGTAATTTCACTGTGATTTTCCAAAACAGGGCCAAAGAACGAGTACTTACTAGATGTACTAAGCTCGTACTGACAGAGCTGTTAGCTAGTAGCTTGTAGTACAGCGGGAGTGTTATCGATGTGTCGATCGTATACTCGCAACAGCCAAGTGGAAGGTCAAACTGCAAATGAAGGACTCACGGCCTGAACTTATAGTCAGGCTCTTTATGACGTACTAGTCACGTGCCTAATGTCACTGTCACTATGTGCGTGACGTTAACCCTGACAACAAGAGTAAGAGGAGCTTTAACAAACTTGTCAACAACAACATACTTGAATAAATTCAAGTTATCACTACACCATTTCCCCATTTAAGACTCATAGCAGAGGTGGATATTATACTGAGAACATTAGCCTCTGCCCGTGTCCTTTACAGCAGGTAAACAGTTTTTACATAAGAGTTAACAGTAGTACATGTACTCTTTCATGAGTACATACTTTTGATATTCTTCCCTTTACAGTGAGACAATTTTATAGTGTTTCATAGAATGCCTGAAAGTATCATTTTAATTTAATTTTCTATTCTCCCTTTGCCTGTTTTTTGTTTTATAGGCCACCAAATTGTACATTATTTACATGCAAAATCCAGTGGTTCCCAAAGTGGATGTCAAGGTACTGAGCTCGGGCTCTTGAGATGGAAAAATGTATGTAATCAATGTTTTCATTTATATCAGTAGATTTAACAAAATGAGGTAAAACAAGACAATAAATGACTCATATTAATGCAATTAAAGCTGCTTTTAATAAGAGTTGTGGGTAAGGTTCTCCTCCTGAAGAACTGGTTCTCCTCCTGAAGAACTGGTTCTCCTCCTGAAGAACTGGTTCTCCTCCTGAAGAACTGGTTCTCCTCCTGAAGAACTGGTTCTCCTCCTGAAGAACTGGTTATCCTCCTGAAGAACTGGTTCTCCTCCTGAAGAACTGGTTCTCCTCCTGAAGAACTGGTTTTCCTCCTGAAGAACTGGTTCTCCTCCTGAAGAACTGGTTCTCCTCCTGAGTGGCTCTAGCTCCACTGTCCATCTCGCGTCCGCTCGTCCCTCGGCACCACATTTTCTTCAGCGCGTTTTGCCGTGACTGGGTGGGTGGGGGAGAGTGCACACTCACCTGCGTGCCGTGTCTCCACGTTTTTAGATTAACCCACACACCCTTAAAGTGAAGCACCTCACCTACTCACAGTGACAACAGGCTTAATGCAAGCATACTAACATACTTAACAAAAATCAAGAAACTGTATGAGGAGAAAGTAATGACATAGATAGACTTTAGGTGTCCGGACATTATCAGCTCACTGAAACAGTCAAGTCACTTCAATGTTTTGAGCATTTTACAATTGGTTCCCATGTGCTTTATGAAGAGTTGTGTGCAATTTACGTTATATTTTCTAATTGTTCACGAGGCTGTTGTAAATGCAGACAGTAAAGACACAGTGTGATAATGGTATACCTTTATCTTTATTTACAAGTTGCAGAAGAAAAACTGAAGCTATCTTTCTCCACCGTTCTTCCTTTTTTCAGCCATTGCATGAAATCAGCTCAGCTCAACACGAGAGGAAAAGCTGCAGAGAAACAGAGACAAAGAATGCACAATTAACCATTCACTAATACGAACAGGAAAAGTTTTGCTTTGGTTAAATGACTAAAGTGTTAGCTGCACACGTAAATCTAATACAGTATGTCTGGAGCAGTGGTCTCCCTCTCGGGGACTTTTTTTGGTTTTAAGATTCTTTAAAAATGAATCATCAGAAGAGTTTGGAGTATTTGACTTCAAATTAGTACAAAGTAATGGTCCAAGAAAATGTGTCAAATACAAGTTATAAAAGTATTGAAGATTATGAAGTTGCAGTGCAAGAAATAAAAATAATCGCATATTGTCAACATAAAACTTTTGTCACTTGTAGACTTAAAGTGGGAAGTACTACTCAAGAGTAGTTATACAAATATTATGCACACAAATATTATTCATGTAGGAGTTAAAGTGTATAAAAACTACTTTGGGAAGAATAATTTAATTATAAAGTTATTAGAGTAAATGGTAGTGAGTAATTTCTTCATTATACTTCAAGCTGACTAGTTCTGTGATTAGTAACCTCTGGGGGCCCATTGCAAAGCTTTAGGCACTTCAAGGTTAAAATGTAAATATGTATATAGAAAATGAATATACATATTAGAGGGTGTAGATTGATGTGGGCCTGCACATGTAGGATACAGCGCAGCAGGGCACAGTCAACAGGTCACAGGCTTGACTTCAACACATCACATATCAGAGAAAATCCGTTTATAAATGCATTTTACTGATCTGCAAATCGTTAAGATCCTTGGGGTATGGATGGAGAAAAAGAGGCTTGGATAAGATAACCATTATTAGTCTGCCAATGGGTAAACAACACAACATAGTCCAACAGCAATAACAAATATTAACTTGTAATATAAGCACTGATTAATCATAATTATAGCATTAATGGGGTTCTCAAAATCCTATTGTTATTACTAACTTACCTTATTGTTGTGTTGTGTCAGGTCACCTGTGGTCAGGCTCCCCACTTGGACATCGAGGCGAGATGTTCTTTGCTTTTTTTGTTCAACAAAACTGCAATAATACCACAGTTACACAAAAATGCATTGTCCTATTTTTCAAACGTATTACATAAACAAAGCATTAACCTTTGTCTTGTAAAGCTGGCTGTAATTTATACTCATTGTTACTTGATGTATGTAATAAAATGTATTACATACATCAAGTAACAATGAGTATAAATATGCTGTGACGTTAGCCTTGTTAGCAAGAAACAGTCCGCTAGCATAAGGTGCTAACTAATGCTAAAATCACGATTTCTGAATAACTTGTACACATTTCTGTATCCACACTAGCTCATTTAAGCAAATGGGCGTATGATAAAACGTGACAGGGGTTAATACATATGGCATTGTGATTTAAATAAGTAATATAGTAAAATATAAGTGACTTACTGTAATGTTTGTGGCTAAAGTTAGTCCCGATGTCAATAACACGAACGACTTCAGACTAGTACTTCTGATTGGTCCAGCCGTTGCAAGGCAACCTGGATCAGGGCGTTCCCTCCTCAGCACATTTGGATTGTTTAAGGTTTTTCAGATGGGAGGAGCAAAAGGACCACGTGCAAAGTAAAGTATTCAGGCAAAAAGGAAAAGCCTAAGGAATTGCTCTATTAAATTACAATCTAAAGATGGTGTTAGTGGCAGAATTATAAATTAAACAGGTAATTTGTTTTTAACAGCAAAGATACTGCGCAGAACCCTCAAGCTCCCAGGCCTCTGGTAGAAGACATATATATATATATATAAATGTATAAATGTATATATATATATGTATAAATATAAATGTACATAAATACATATATGTATAAATAACAAATTCGAATTGAAATTAGAATTTAATAAATAGACTCGTAAACCACTCATTAATATTACGTTTGAAACATAATTTAAATGTTATTTTAATAAATGCTTTATCATTATTAACATGGTCCTTTCTCTTTTCCTCCTCTTATCTCAGCAACAGGCAACACAGCGATCCTCAAACCTGAGCAATAAAACATAATAATATCCCTGTTATTCCAAATATACTGACAAATCAGAAATTACCATAGAAACAGCCGCTTGTTGATTTATTTATTTATTATAAACCTTTTTACAGCATTGGAAAATATTAAGAATGTTTATGTCATGTTTTTTCTCTTACAGAAATCATATTGAAACAAAGAATATATCCCCCCTCGATTTCCATTCATACAGTTTTGGAAAAGCTCCATGAAGCCAGTAGGGGACGCTAAAGAGCCGCATGAGGCTTTGGAACTGCGGGCTGCTGACCCCTGACCTCACTAAAAACCCGAAAATGGCTGGACTTTTAGGAGCTCTACTGAACATATTTGCTTGTAAAACCAATCAAGTAAGATATCGTTAGAAACCTAAGAAAATAAGCTTTCATTCAGACTAATTGCATTTGTTGTAAAACTTAAATTCGCTGTGTTATGACTCGTTGAAAACATAAAGTGTTGAAATTGTTAGCATAGATGTTTTTATTTGAATGTTTGTTGCCAGGGTTTACGTCACCACGCACATAGCGACAGTGACATTAGGCACGTGACTAGAACGTTATTTTCTAGCGCCGCCTCCTGACTATAAATACAGGCCGTGACTTTGGGTCATTTGCAGTCTCTCCATCCACCTGTCTGGTCGCACCCTGTACTCTTTTGCGAGCAGAGCTCAACACACATCGAGAAGCACTGCCGCGTGTTACGTACGTACTACCTACTACAAAGTACTGTGCCAACAGCCCTGTCAGTACTACCTTAGTACAACTGGTAAGTACATGTTCTTTGTGTGGCTTGACTAGGCTCTTCTTGTTCAAATTGCCACCTTTTTGGTATTACTGCCAAATTGTTTCTCGTCTTACTTACATTTACAGTTAGGATGACGATTTCTGATAATACTTGGGCAGATGTTTGATACATTTCATAGCATCGCAGGAAAATCCATTGACCATGAACTAATAGTAAATCTTTTTGTATCTTTACAGTTCTCCATAAAAGACAAGCATGGAGCCAGAAACCAGACTGGACTTTCTGGAGGTCGTCCTTAAGGCTTCTGGCACACTGGACCACTTTCTGGACAGCGAATGGTCAAGCCCAAGTCCTCCACCATCTCCTGTGGCCCCTCTGGCCTCACTGCCTGCAGTCAGCACTGAGCAGTTGAGCACCATAGATGTTGAGGCCTATGTGAATACTATGGACTGGGAGGAGATGAGGTCCACTTTCACTGCATCAATTGAGGCCGTGTTGGCTGAAAATCCAGCACTTGCTTCTGTGGAAGTGCCTTGTTCTGCACCACCAATGCCAGCGTTCATACCTGCGCAAGAGACACCATCAATTGCTCACCAGCTGAGTAGCAAGCGACCTGTGACCTGTGCGGTTTCTCAGCCAATCCATGTGCCAACAAATATGTTTTATTTTCATATTTGTAACAACAGCCAGACACTGTACACCAGGACGCCTTCTACCACTCGTGGCTCTGTCTCTATGGCACCCAGCAATGTCACTTCAAGGTAACATGAAAAAAAAAAAAAATATTCTGGTTAGATAAGGTTATGATAATAATAATAATGGTTAAAAACTAGCTGCTTGTGTAAGTTTCTGGATTTGAGTCTGCATTCACTAACGTTTATATCTTTTCTTCTTTCAGGAAGCGAAAGCGAGACTCTGTCAACTCGTACGTTAAGAAGCCATTAAACGCCTTCATGCTGTACAGAGCTGAGCAGAGGCTGAAAATCCAGCACGATCTCAAAATCACAAACTCATCTGTAGTCAGCCAAGAGGCGGGAAAGTGCTGGAAGTCTCTGTCTGCAGAGGAGCAGGCCCCGTACTTTCAACGGGCACGCAAAATACGTCTGGAGCACGAGGCTATGCTCCAGCCTACATATGGCCCCGTCACGAGGATGTGCCCATATGCTCCTTTGCCCTCTCATCCCGCACCATCGTACCAGCCTCAGACTGTCCCGTTGCAGATTCTTAATTTTTAAAGTGCATTTTACTTTTTGTATTCAGTTGCTCATATTGTTGTAAATAAAAACCTGTATTAATGCATTGAAAAACTGTTTGTTGTTTCATAGTGTGCAAAGGTCCAGGTTTAATCTGGGGTTAAATATAGTTTTAGGTGCTAGTTGGTCGGCCTGTCTGTCTGAGGGAGTCTGATCTCTCCTTCACTGTGGAACTACTCAAGGTTTCTACTTTTCCCCAAAGAGGTTTTGTAGTTTTTCCTTGCCGAGAAGGAGGGTCTAAGGACAGGGGACTAGTCCCTATGAACATTGTTTAATCTGTTCTCACTGCAGCTGTTGTAACTTTCTCACTGTCAAAGCTGCAGCCTGAGCCTGGGGGTCCTGGGGGTCCTGGGGTCCTGGGGGTCCGCTCTGACCATACGTCTTTGTTACGTTCTCTTCTGTTCGTACAGTTCCTCAAAATGGGACAAAAGATGGGTTCATCAAAGTGCACTATGTCACTCTCTTGTTATTTTGCTGTTGGTAAATGTATCACAGCCATGCCCTTGTTACCATAGACACTTGATTCATCCTAATAGACGTCCAAGTATGTCATATGTATGTGCTTTGTTGTGTTTGTACAATACATTGAATCATGTGCAAATCTCAATGCAACAGTGTTGGTTGTTTTCCTCATACATGTATTCTGATACAGGAATGGATCATCACAGCAGAAACACAGCCTTTTTGAACCAATCAGCAGGACACGGCCTTAATCCTGCTGCTTTTATACTAGATAAAAAGCAAACTTCAAAATTTCGTTGAATTTTAAGCAGCCAATCAGACCATAAACCCCTTTCCCTGTAAAAGTCAAATATGCTTAATATAAGATAAGATATTCCTTTATTGTCCCACATGGGGAAATTTCATTGGTGCAACGCAGGTAGATACAGAGGTAGATACAGAAGAACAGATCACTTATAGGAAGTCTGAAAAACACTTTCAGTAGAAGATCTCCTATAAATAAATAAAAACTCCCATAGACAAATAAATAAATAAATACATAAATACCATTGCATGTGATCACGACAGTAATTGCACATGAATATGTGTCACGACAGCACATAGATTGCACATGAATTTCACATGAATTGCACATGAATTCCAACAGCAATTGCACATATGACAGAATTGCACATCAGTATTAGGTTAGGTCAGTATTGCGAGTGTTCAGTACTAACAGTTTTTGTTATAAAGTCTGACAGCAGCAGGAAGGAAAGACCTACGGAACCTTTCCTTCGCACATCGAGGGTGGATCAGTCTCTCACTGAAGCTGCTCTCCAGAGCGGAGAGAGTGTCCTGCAGGGGGTGACACTCATGGTCCAGCATAGATGTGAATCTAGCCAGGACCCTTCTGTCCCCCACCTCCTGCACCGAGTCCAGAGCACAGCCCAGGACGGAGCTGGACTTCTTGATGACTCTGTCCAGCTTCCTCCTCTCCCTCTCTGTGATGCTGCTGCTCCAGCAGGCCACACCATACAGGAGCTGATGCCACCACAGAGTCGTAGAAGGTCTTCAGGAGTGGCCCTGTCACTCCAAAAGACCTGAGTCTCCTCAGGAGGTAGAGCCGACTCTGGCTCTTCCTGTACAGTGCGTCTGTGTTATGAGTCCAGTCCAGTTTGTGGTTCAGATGAACACCCAGGTACTTGTATGAGTCCACTCTCTCAATGTCCCGTCCCTGGATGTTCACTGGTGAGGGGGCAGTGGGGTGGCGTCTGCGGAAATCCACCACCATCTCCTTGGTCTTCCCCGCGTTGATGAGGAGGTGGTTCCGCTGACACCAGTCCACAAAGTCCTGCGCCAGTCCTCTGTACTCCGCGTCATCGTCGTCCGTGATGAGTCCGATGATGGCAGAGTCGTCAGAGAACTTCTGCAGGACACAGCTGTCCGTGTCATGTCTGAAGTCTGCAGTGTAAAGGGTGAAGAGAAAGGGCGCGAGGACAGTGCCCAGGGGCGCCCCCACACTGCAGGTCCGAGTGTCAGACACACAGTTCCGTGCTCTCCCAAACTGGGGTCGGTCTGTGAGGTAGTCCAGGATCCATTCTGCCAGGTCATACTTCACACCAGCCGTCTCCAGCTTGTCCCTCAGGAGCAGCGGCTGGATGGTGTTGAAGGCGCTGGAAAGATCGAAGAACAGAATCCTCACAGAGCTGCCAGGCTTTTCCAGGTGAGAGAGAGAGCGGTGCAGCAGGGAGATGACGGCGTCCTCCACTCCAATGCCAGGCCGATATGCAAACTGCAGCGGGTCCATGGCTAAGCTCACGGTGGAGCGGAGGTGGTCCAGGACCAGCCACTCCAGTGTCTTCATCAGGTGGGACGTGAGAGCCACTGGCCTGAAGCTGTTGAGGTCTTTGGGGCGCGGTGTCTTAGGCACAGGTACCAGACAGGAGGTCTTCCAGACCTGTGGTACCACCCTCAGCTTCAGGCTCATGTTGAAGACATGCTCCATAACTCCACACAGTTCATCTGCGCAGGACTTAAGGAGCCTGGGGCTGATGCCATCAGGTCCTGCTGCCTTCCTCACTTTAATCCTCTTCAGCTCACTCCTCACCTGTGCTGCTGTGACAGTCAGTGGTTGGCAGGGGGACCGTGTGCTGGGGGGATGGGTGAGTCCAGGTGAAGTGGGGAGCTGATGGTCCGGGGCAGATAAGCGAAGAGGAACAGATGCAGGGCAAGTATAAAAGCTATAAAGCTGTTATTTTGTCCCTGAACCAAACCCAAAGTGCCCTCAAAGGTCTAAAGTCACTGGCTCCAGTCACCCACACACCCTAAAGGGAACAAGCAGGAGGAAATGAAAGAATGAATGAATGTCACATTGTGGTTCACCTGCTCTCTCTCACCTCAAACACAGACACAGTGTTCTGGAGATCAGGTCTGTGTTTGTAATGGCTGTCAGTGCCATTAGAGGGACTCTGTCAGGTTATACTGTATGTGTTTAGGGAGAAAGTCAAGAAAACGCATGAAATAAGAACATTGTTATATTAATCTTGAGAAGAGCATCGCAAATATAAAATGATCAATCCTTTCAAAGTCTCTAAATATCAAACATGCCGAGTCAAAGTAAATGTTACTTTTTAAAATAAAGTAAAAGTAAACCACAAAACTGAGTTGATTCTCTAAAGTCTATTGGTTATATTTCCCAAAACATCTCCCGCTTATAAGCAAAACGTGTAACGGACCGTCATAGAGTTAGTTTGTGTGATATGTTAAGTCTCCACAGCCGGGGCAAAGTTCAGAGGGGTTTGTCTTCAGTTTGTGTGTTGCCCCAGAATGATTTCTGCAGCATCTATGGTCACGTCTTGCTGCAATTACACAAAACGAGCACGTTTGAAAGTGACAAAAAAAAACAACACTGCAAGACAAAAGATGTTGATGTTGTACCTTAATAAAGCAGAAACTAATGTATTTCTCAAAATCTTTTTTTGATTCGTCCCCAACAAATGCCGTCACTGGTATCGCTCCCAATTTGTACAAAAACAAACAATAAAGGACAGACTATTTGAGTTTTGTTGTACTAGTTTATCCTGTGTACTTGAGCTTTTACATTCCGACAATCACCTGGTCAAACGAGTGTCTTCTGTCCATAATAGACTTGGTATTGCTCACTCGCTCATCATGACGGACACTGACCGTTAAGTGGAGGAAAAGTAGGTGTTTGGGCATAAACCCGCCTCGATAAGACCTCTCCAGTTTGTCACATGCTCAAACACTCACTACATGTGACTGTGGTAGAAACTTTTCTTTGATCATCCACTTCACAAATCTGTGTCATAAGCATCGTCCTTCATGTGTGACAGGTCCAGATCTAAAAATGATACGTCAGGATGGATACTCTTACTGGATAATGGTTTACTCCTCATCATATCAGCTTTGTATTGTTGACATTATTTGTGCAAAAAATAAGCATTATTTTAGTAGTAAAGTAAAATATGCTGATTTAAGGCTTCTAGATATAAAACATTGACAATTAAAGTGTACTGTCAGAGGGGTGTAAGGTCAGAGAGTGAAGGGTCTGTCCTGTGTCATGTCAGAGGGGTGTAATGTCAGAGAGTGAGGGGTCTGTCCTGTGTCATGTCAGAGGGGTGTAAGGTCAGAGAGTGAGGGGTCTGTCCTGTGTCATGTCAGAGGGGTGTAAGGTCAGAGAGTGAGGGGTCTGTCCTGTGTCATGTCAGAGGGGTGTAGGGTCAGAGAGTGAGGGGTCTGTCCTGTGTCATGTCAGAGGGGTGTAGGGTCAGAGAGTGAGGGGTCTGTCCTGTGTCATGTCAGAGGGGTGTAGGGTCAGAGAGTGAGGGGTCTGTCCTGTGTCATGTCAGAGGGGTGTAGGGTCAGAGAGTGAGGGGTCTGTCCTGTGTCATGTCAGAGGGGTGTAAGGTCAGAGAGTGAGGGGTCTGTCCTGTGTCATGTCAGAGGGGTGTAAGGTCAGAGAGTGAGGGGTCTGTCCTGTGTCATGTCAGAGGGGTGTAGGGTCAGAGAGTGAGGGGTCTGTCCTGTGTCATGTCAGAGGGGTGTAATGTCAGAGAGTGAGGGGTCTGTCCTGTGTCATGTCAGAGGGGTGTAGGGTCAGAGAGTGAGGGGTCTGTCCTGTGTCATGTCAGAGGGGTGTAGGGTCAGAGAGTGAGGGGTCTGTCCTGTGTCATGTCAGAGGGGTGTAGGGTCAGAGAGTGAGGGGTCTGTCCTGTGTCATGTCAGAGGGGTGTAGGGTCAGAGAGTGAGGGGTCTGTCCTGTGTCATGTCAGAGGGGTGTAGGGTCAGAGAGTGAGGGGTCTGTCCTGTGTCATGTCAGAGGGGTGTAGGGTCAGAGAGTGAAGGGTCTGTCCTGTGTCAGAATTAGAGTTTGAACTGATCGTTTAGTCTGTGTTGTCATTATACAGTTTTGTGTTGTATTGTCTTCTATTGTATTACAACACATTCTAATGTCAAAGTGCGTTGTGTTGAGTGGGAACTATATATATATTTCCGTTATGTGAACTATATGTGCAGGCTTGACACAAATAGAATAATTGATATTTCCCTTGAAGAAATTGTGTTTTTTAAAATGTACTCTTCAAACAAATGCCTAATATTAAGTAATAGGTATTTAAATAAATCCTCATTCTTTTTGAGTTTTCAAGAAAACAATCATTTATATCGGCATAGAGCGGGTGTTATTCCTCTTGAAGTGATGGCTATGGAAAAAATACAATCTTAAATAACATAATAAGTGAACAAGTGCTCAAAAAATCTTTATATATAAATATAATGTTTACAACAAATCATTACATGTACAATGTTTACAATAAATCTTTATATTTACAAAGTTTATAACAAATCATTATATTTACAAATGTTTACAGTAAATCTTTATATTCACAACTATACTACAGCTGAATGTGAGTGTAAAATGTGCCAGGGATCAGGTCCACAGCAGCTTGGTACATGTTCAGTCTGAGGCTGGTACGATGGTGCCAGATAGAAGGGATCAGGTGCATATGGACTCATCCTCATGACGGGGCCATATGCAGGCTCAGCTCAGACGTTTTCCATCTTCCTCTTCTTATGTTTTTGGCCATAATTGTCCTTGAACGACCAGTCGGGGAACATAGCCTCGTGCTCCAGGCGTAGTTTGCGTGCCTGTTCAAAGTACGGGGCCTGCTCCTCTGCAGACAGAGATGCCCAGCACTTTCCCACCTCTTTGTTGACTGTAGCTGAGTTGGTGATTTTGAGCTCCTGCTGGATTTTCAGCCTCTTCTCAGCTCTGTACAACATGAAGGCGTTTAACGGCCTCTTAATGCACATAGTTGGAGCGTACGGTCCCAGGGTAGGCGTGTGTATTTGCTGAGAAACCACTGTGTGGGCCTCAGGTTGGTTGCCTCTCAGCTGGTGAGCAATTGATTGCGTCTCTTGTGCAGGTATGAACGCTGGCATCGGTGTTGCAGAAGGCCCTCCCACAGAACCAAGTGCTGGAACTTCAGCATCAATGACCAAACCTTGATCCTCCAACATGCCCTTAATCGATGTTATGAGAGTGGACCTAATCTCCTCATAGTCCATAGTGTTCAAATAGGCCTCAACATCGATGGTGCTAAATTGCTCAGCGCTGACTTCAGGCGTTGAGGCCAGAGGGGCCGCAGGAGAAGGTGGAGGACTTGGGCACAACCAATCGCTGTCCAAAAAGTGGCCCAGTATTCCAGAAGTCTTCAGGATGACCTCCAGAAAGTCCAGTCTGGTCTCTGACTCCATGATGGTCCTTTATGGAGAACTGTAAAGACACAAAAAAGAATATTTCTGTGATGCTATGAAATGTATCAAAAGTAAGCCTTATTACCAGAAATCATCATCCTTACTGTAAATTTAAGTAAGACGTGAAACAATTTACAGTAATACCAAAAAGGTGGCAATTTGACTTATCAACTCACTGCAATTTGGGGTAATTTCACTGTGATTTTCCAAAACAGGGCCAAAGAACGAGTACTTACTAGATGTACTAAGCTCGTACTGACAGAGCTGTTAGCTAGTAGCTTGTAGTACAGCGGGAGTGTTATCGATGTGTCGATCGTATACTCGCAACAGCCAAGTGGAAGGTCAAACTGCAAATGAAGGACTCACGGCCTGAACTTATAGTCAGGCTCTTTATGACGTACTAGTCACGTGCCTAATGTCACTGTCACTATGTGCGTGACGTCAACCCTGACAACAAGCATTCAAATAAAAACATCTACGCTAACAATTTCAACACTTTTTTTGTATTCAACAAGATACAGCAAATTTAAGCTTGATAACAAATGCATTTAATGTGAATGAAAGTTTATTTTGTTAGGTTTCCACCTATATCTTTTTCATTGGTTTTTCAAACAGAAACTTTCAGTAAAACTCATAAAAGTCCGACCATTTTCGTGTTTTTAGCTAGGCGGAACTACGCCCCCAAGTATGGACACACAGTACACAGTATTATTGGACATCCTCACCTTTCCATCGTTTCTGGTCTTATTTGTTGGAGTTTTCACTTGAGTTGACTGTATTTTGACTTCATCATAATGTTGAGGCGTTTACTTTACAGGTTGCTGACATCCAGCTCCTACATTTTTATTTCCATTGCACAAAAGTGTAGTTTTGTTTGTTTGTCAGGATACAGCGCCCTCTAGTGGAGGTTTTAAAAGGGCTAAATATTTATCTCATTATGTATTTATACATTTTGAGAATTTTTAAACAATCAAAAATACTGACAATATTGCCCAATAAAGAATTTTACATTTGCATTTTAGACAGTTTCATTATGTGGGACCAAATTATGAAGAGGAAATGGGTATAATTCATAATCCTTTAAAGTAATATTTTCACTACAGGACATCTGTAGTTATGTTTCAAATCATGAAAAAATGTCAGAGGGGTGTAAGGTCAGAGAGTGAGGGGTCTGTCCTGTGTCATGTCAGAGGGGTGTATACTTTAGTCTGCAAAAGTCCAGGTTTTATCTGAGGCTATTTGGATATTATAAGTCCATAATAATACTGTTAAATCCCTGCTTTTTTGTTTGTTTCTTCCAGGTTCTAGTTTATGCAGGTAAGCAGCACAAACTGTAAGACCTGGTGCGGTTTACTAAGATTTAAGCTACACCATAATCTATAGTTATGTTGCTGCTTTATTGTTATGTATGAGCTTATTGTTAATGGTTTTTCTCCACAGGAAGATGAAGTTAGGAGAAAATACATGGAGGCCTTGTTTAGAGCAGAAGAAGCCAAAAGTAAAGAGGAGCTTTAACAAACTTGTCAACAACAACATACTTGAATAAATTCAAGTTATCACTACACCATTTCCCCATTTAAGACTCATAGCAGAGGTGGATATTATACTAAGAACATTAGCCTCTGCCCGTGTCCTTTACAGCAGGTAAACATAGTTTTTACATAAGAGTTAACAGTAGTACATGTACTCTTTCATGAGTACATACTTTTGATATTCTTCCCTTTACAGTAAGACAATTTTATAGTGTTTCATAGAATGCCTGAAAGTATAATTTTAATTTAATTTTCTATTCTCCCTTTGCCTGTTTTTTGTTTTATAGGCCACCAAATTGTACATTATTTACATGCAAAATCCAGTGGTTCCCAAAGTGGATGTCAAGGTACTGAGCTCGGGCTCTTGAGATGGAAAAATGTATGTAATCAATGTTTTCATTTATATCAGTAGATTTAACAAAATGAGGTAAAACAAGACAATAAATGACTCATATTAATGCAATTAAAGCTGCTTTTAATAAGAGTTGTGGGTAAGGTTCTCCTCCTGAAGAACTGGTTCTCCTCCTGAAGAACTGGTTCTCCTCCTGAAGAACTGGTTCTCCTCCTGAAGAACTGGTTTTCCTCCTGAAGAACTGGTTCTCCTCCTGAAGAACTGGTTCTCCTCCTGAGTGGCTCTAGCTCCACTGTCCATCTCGCGTCCGCTCGTCCCTCGGCACCACATTTTCTTCAGCGCGTTTTGCCGTGACTGGGTGGGTGGGGGAGAGTGCACACTCACCTGCGTGCCGTGTCTCCACGTTTTTAGATTAACCCACACACCCTTAAAGTGAAGCACCTCACCTACTCACAGTGACAACAGGCTTAATGCAAGCATACTAACATACTTAACAAAAATCAAGAAACTGTATGAGGAGAAAGTAATGACATAGATAGACTTTAGGTGTCCGGACATTACCAGCTCACTGCTGAAGTAAAGGGACAGGCTACATCTTTATCTTTGAAACAGTCAAGTCACTTCAATGTTTTGAGCATTTTACAATTGGTTCCCATGTGCTTTATGAATAGTTGTGTGCAATTTACGTTATATTTTCTAATTGTTCACGAGGCTGTTGTAAATGCAGACAGTAAAGACACAGTGTGATAATGGTATACCTTTATCTTTATTTACAAGTTGCAGAAGAAAAACTGAAGCTATCTTTCTCCACCGTTCTTCCTTTTTTCAGCCATTGCATGAAATCAGCTCAGCTCAACACGAGAGGAAAAGCTGCAGAGAAACAGAGACAAAGAATGCACAATTAAACATTCACTAATACGAACAGGAAAAGTTTTGCTTTGGTTAAATGACTAAAGTGTTAGCTGCACACGTAAATCTAATACAGTATGTCTGGAGCAGTGGTCTCCCTCTCGGGGACTTTTTTTGGTTTTAAGATTCTTTAAAAATGAATCATCAGAAGAGTTTGGAGTATTTGACTTCAAATTAGTACAAAGTAATGGTCCAAGAAAATGTGTCAAATACAAGTTATAAAAGTATTGAAGATTATGAAGTTGCAGTGCAAGAAATAAAAATAATCGCATATTGTCAACATAAAACTTTTGTCACTTGTAGACTTAAAGTGGGAAGTACTACTCAAGAGTAGTTATACAAATATTATGCACACAAATATTATTCATGTAGGAGTTAAAGTGTATAAAAACTACTTTGGGAAGAATAATTTAATTATAAAGTTATTAGAGTAAATGGTAGTGAGTAATTTCTTCATTATACTTCAAGCTGACTAGTTCTGTGATTAGTAACCTCTGGGGGCCCATTGCAAAGCTTTAGGCACTTCAAGGTTAAAATGTAAATATGTATATAGAAAATGAATATACATATTAGAGGGTGTAGATTGATGTGGGCCTGCACATGTAGGATACAGAGCAGCAGGGCACAGTCAACAGGTCACAGGCTTGACTTCAACACATCACATATCAGAGAAAATCCGTTTATAAATGCATTTTACTGATCTGCAAAACGTTAAGATCCTTGGGGTATGGATGGAGAAAAAGAGGCTTGGATAAGATAACCATTATTAGTCTGCCAATGGGTAAACAACACAACATAGTCCAACAGCAATAACAAATATTAACTTGTAATATAAGCACTGATTAATCATAATTATAGCATTAATGGGGTTCTCAAAATCCTATTGTTATTACTAACTTACCTTATTGTTGTGTTGTGTCAGGTCACCTGTGGTCAGGCTCTCCACTTGGACATCGAGGCGAGATGTTCTTTGCTTTTTTTGTTCAACAAAACTGCAATAATACCACAGTTACACAAAAATGCATTGTCCTATTTTTCAAACGTATTACATAAACAAAGCATTAACCTTTGTCTTGTAAAGCTGGCTGTAATTTATACTCATTGTTACTTGATGTATGTAATAAAATGTATTACATACATCAAGTAACAATGAGTATAAATATGCTGTGACGTTAGCCTTGTTAGCAAGAAACAGTCCGCTAGCATAAGGTGCTAACTAATGCTAAAATCACGATTTCTGAATCACTTGTACACATTTCTGTATCCACACTAGCTCATTTAAGCAAATGGGCGTATGATAAAACGTGACAGGGGTTAATACATATGGCATTGTGATTTAAATAAGTAATATAGTAAAATATAAGTGACTTACTGTAATGTTTGTGGCTAAAGTTAGTCCCGATGTCAATAACACGAACGACTTCAGACTAGTACTTCTGATTGGTCCAGCCGTTGCAAGGCAACCTGGATCAGGGCGTTCCCTCCTCAGCACATTTGGATTGTTTAAGGTTTTTCAGATGGGAGGAGCAAAAGGACCACGTGCAAAGTAAAGTATTCAGGCAAAAAGGAAAAGCCTAAGGAATTGCTCTATTAAATTACAATCTAAAGATGGTGTTAGTGGCAGAATTATAAATTAAACAGGTAATTTGTTTTTGATACGATTTTTAAAAATGTATTTAATATTCATATTTTTTTTTTAATTTTAAATTAGACATCAAAATATTGTATTCGATACATTTTTTTTATAGCTGAACTAATTTGTAATTTTAAGTGCAGTGCAGGAACAGCAAAGATACTGCGCAGAACCCTCAAGCTCCCAGGAGACCCGAGCTTGAAGGGGGAGAAATAGAGACCTATATATATATATATATATATATATATATATATATATATATATATATATATATATATATATATATATATATATATGTATATAATATATATGTATAAATACATAAATAAATATATGTATAAATAACAAATTCGAATTGAAATTAGAATTTAATAAATTGACTCGTAAACCACTCATTAATATTACGTTTGAAACATAATTTAAATGTTATTTTAATAAATGCTTTATCATTATTAACATGGTCCTTTCTCTTTTCCTCCTCTTATCTCAGCAACAGGCAACACAGCGATCCTCAAACCTGAGCAATAAAACATAATAATATCCCTGTTATTCCAAAT
Source organism: Eucyclogobius newberryi (assembly GCF_026437365.1). Lineage (NCBI taxonomy): Eukaryota > Metazoa > Chordata > Actinopteri > Gobiiformes > Gobiidae > Eucyclogobius > Eucyclogobius newberryi. Next base: position 33,500,098 of record NW_027316278.1, on the reverse strand, counting down.
ATACTGACAAATCAGAAATCACTATAGAAACAGCCGCTTGTTAATTTATTTATTTATTACAAACCTTTTTACAGCATTGGAAAATATTAAGAATGTTTATGTCATGTTTTTTCTCTTACAGAAATCATATTGAAACAAAGAATATATCCCCCCTCGATTTCCATTCATACAGTTTTGGAAAAGCTCCATGAAGCCAGTAGGGGACGCTAAAGAGCCGCATGAGGCTTTGGAACTGCGGGCTGCTGACCCCTGACCTAACTAAAAACCCGAAAATGGCTGGACTTTTAGGAGCTCTACTGAACATATTTGCTTGTAAAACCAATCAAGTAAGATATCGTTAGAAACCTAAGAAAATAAGCTTTCATTCAGACTAATTGCATTTGTTGTAAAACTTAAATTCGCTGTGTTATGACTCGTTGAAAACATAAAGTGTTGAAATTGTTAGCATAGATGTTTTTATTTGAATGTTTGTTGCCAGGGTTTACGTCACCACGCACATAGCGACAGTGACATTAGGCACGTGACTAGAACGTTATTTTCTAGCGCCGCCTCCTGACTATAAATACAGGCCGTGACTTTGGGTAATTTGCAGTCTCTCCATCCACCTGTCTGGTCGCACCCTGTACTCTTTTGCGAGCAGAGCTCAACACACATCGAGAAGCACTGCCGCGTGTTACGTACGTACTACCTACTACAAAGTACTGTGCCAACAGCCCTGTCAGTACTACCTTAGTACATGTAGCGTCCAGTCGAATTGAGAAGGCCAGAACTGATGGTTAAATGTCTTTTAATGAGCCTTTCCGTGTCATTCAACCAACGTAAGAGCTAGACAGAATAAAATAAAAAAGACAATTACATTTTGGACGTAAATCCCTGTATTTCTAACTCATTACATTGGTACTATATTTTCACAACATATACATCCATTAAACATTTCAAATATCTCAAATACAATCGTTTTCCACTACAGACCTTGTTCCCCTGTCGACTGTAGCTAGATCCTTGAGTTTATCCGTGTTTTGTCCGTTTTCCGTTGTTCAATTTACTTTTCGTCTTTTCCAGTGTGTCAAGTAGACTTCCGTTTTACCATCACTTCCGGTTACACAGGAAGTTACCAAAATAAAGCAAAACCTTACCATAAAACATAAATGTGTCAAATTGACCTTTACACTCCCATCAAATTATTTTCTGTTAATGAACATGAAATAAAACACAAATAATTTCTTAAAGTTACTTAACCGTAAAACAACTATATGAACATGTAATAATTACAACATCTCAGTGCATTTTAGCTTTTATAACATTTACTTTCCACAACCTTCTAATAGCAGAACTAACTTATGAACTGGGCGTTCCACTATAGACATTTTATGCAAACGTTCACCCTTTTTGTTAAGATTTCTGTCTGCAAAGGCTATTTTAACCTTTCTCACAAGTCCATCTGTATCTGTTACAGTCTCCAAAACTCTTCCAAGTCTCCATTGTGATCGTGGTTGAGTTTCATCTTTGTCCATCACTATGTCACCTGTTTGAATATTTCGTTTAGGAGTGTGCCATCGTTGTCGGACCATAATGTTTTGAATGAGTTTGGAAGTGATGAGTTTTGCAGCCTTCCTCCCACCTTGAGCATATCGTCTTTATCCAAGAAAAGATCCAAGTTGTGCATTTTATTGTTTTTTGATAATGCTTTTCCTTTGCTTAGTGACTTTATTTCAGTGGAATATTCTTGTCTTTGTAGGTCTTTGATGATGAATATTTCTGCATTTTGTCTTTCGGTTACAGTGCTCCGTGATTTTGATTTGTCTTTGAGCAGATATCGTTTGAGACGCGCTACTGCACTGACTGCGCGAGACCAGGATGAGAACTTGGTGAGACGGTCACTAAGACTTCTGTGTTCTGTAGTTTGTGTATTTAATGACTGCACTTTTCTCACCTCTGGGTCTCCTATTGGGAGTTCAATTGTCTCTTTTGAAGGAAAATGTATCTCCTTTTCCCACAAGAACTGAGGCCCTGTAAGCCAATTGGATGACAGTAGTTCATTTACTGTTGTTCCTCTTGATGCCATGTCAGCAGGGTTTTCAATTGTAGGTACATAAAACCATTGTCGTGGGGTGGTATTGTTGCGGATCCTTTGCACTCTGTTAGCGACAAACGTGTGGAAGCGTCTTGCTTCATTATTTATGTACCCCAGAGTAACCTTTGAGTCCGTCCAAAAGAACTCCTCCACGTTATCATAGAGTAGCTCCTCCTTTAGCATGTTGCTTACTGTGACTGATACTGTAGCTGCAGTCAATTCTAGCCTTGGAATTGTGGTGACCTTTGTTGGAGAGACACGTGCTTTGCCCATAATAAAGCTACAGTGGACATCTTTGTTTTTATTTATCAGTCTTAAGTAAGTGCATTGTCCATATCCTGTTGTGCTTGCATCAGAAAAGTGATGCAATTCCTTTTTTGCTACATCTCCAAATATTGCAGGAACATAACATCTGTTTATTTGCAACTTTTTCAGATTGTTCAAATCCCTTTTCCAACTCTCCCACCGTGGCTTGAGATATTCAGGTAACGGCTCGTCCCAGTCCATTCCTTGACGACACATTTCTTGGAGGATTTTTTTGCCATTGAGCACGTAAGGAGCAACAAATCCCAAGGGGTCGTATATTGCTGCGACTGTGGACAAGATTCCACGCCTAGTTGGTGGTTGGTCTTTTTCTGCGATGTTAAACGTGAAACAATCTTTTTCTATGTTCCAATAAATGCCAAGTGCTCTTTCTGTTTGTGTCTCGGTGAACGTCAAGTCCTTTGTTTTTGTGTCTACTGCATGTTCCGAAGCAGGGATGCTATCAAGAACACTGTTGTTGGACACAAACTTGTGTAACCTTAGTCCACCTTTTGCACAAAGTTCACCCGCTTCTTTTGCTAGTTGTACAGCGTCCTTCACCGTCTCCACACTTGTGACTCCATCATCAACATAGAAGTCTCTGGCAATGAACTGTGAGCCTACAGGGTACTCATGGTTGTTCTCTTTGGCCATATGTTTGAGTCCATAGTTCGCACAACCAGGTGACGAAACTGCGCCAAAGAGGTGTACCGTCATCCTGTATGCTTGGGGGGGGTTTACTCATGTCACCGTCTTTCCACCATAAGAACCGTAAGTAGTTGCGATCGTTTGTGTTGACTTTGAACTGGTGGAACATCTTTTCTATGTCACACATTAGAGCAACTTGATGTTGTCGAAAACGTACAAGTACACCAGTTAAGTTGTTAATCATGTCAGGGCCGGTAAGTAAATGTTCGTTAAGACAGGTACCTTTGTGCTTAGCTGAGCAATCAAACACCACGCGCAGCCTTTCTGGTTTCTTTGGATGATATATGCCGTGGTGCGGTATGTACCATGTCTCACCTTCTGGGCCATTATCATCTGTCTCTTCTGCATCACCTCTTTTGATGATGTCATTCATGTATGTGACGTAGTCCTTTCTGTATTTTTCATCACGCATAAGTTTCCTTTTGAGCTGATTGAGTCTGCTTTCAACAAGTTTTCTGTTATCTTGCAATTGCGGCCTTTTCTTGAAGGGTAATGGCATCTTGTAATGTCCATTCTCAGTTTGTATTATGCCTTGTTCAAGTTTCTCGAGGAACGCGAGATCCTCCTGTGACACAGCTTTCTCGTTTCTTTCACCATCTTTGAAGTCCTTTTCTAAAGCACGTATTGCATCTGCAGGAGTGGAAGGAGGGATTTCCTTGACGGTTATTCTGTGACAGACACTGTTCATTGTGCATGTTTCGTTGCAAGGCACTGAATTAACAACTATGCTCCATCCTAAATCAGTGTGAATAGCATATGGCTCATTGTCTTTGCCAAGGAGTACTTGTCTGGGTGCTAAAGCTCTGGGACAAGTGTAACCAATGAGAAGACTTACTTCACAATTGAGGAGCGGCGGGACATCATCCGCAATGGGTAACAGATGACTCCACAATTTGGCTGTTTCACATGTTGGTATGTGTTCTCTGTTTGCAGGTATGTAGTCCTTTGTGTAAGCAGTGGGGAGCCTTATCACTGTTGCTGAATTGTAACCTCTCACCAGAAGATCACACACTTTTCCGCTGCTTACAACTGCATTTTTACCCATCATTGTAGTCAGTTTGAGTTTTACTGGGCACACATCTGCTTGCAGTTCACGTGTTATATCTTGATCAATAAAGACTGTGTCACTCTGAGTGTCTAATAATGCATAGACTAGTTTTTCCTTTTGTGGGTTTGTGGCAGTTGACACCCATACTGGAACTATCATTGAGGTGCTGACAGCGTGTTCTGCTCTAGCAACATTTAGTGACATGGCTGTTGCAGCTTCCAGTGTGTTACCTTGAATTGCGTTGTCTGTACTCACGTGACCTTGTGTGCTTCTTTGCAGGCGGTAGCTGTAGTTTTCATCATGAAGACAGGTTGGGTGTCTCTTAGAGCAAGTCTCACAAGTGAGGCGGCGTCTGCAGTCCTTAGCGTTGTGCCCTTGTTTTAAACAACCATAACAAAGTTTGTTGTCCTTTATATTTTTCTTTCTGTTTTCTAGGGTCATTTTCAGAAAGTCTTGGCACTTAATAAGTGGATGTGTCTCTTGGCACAACATGCATGAAGAGCCACTGTGCATTTTAGATTTTGCCTGATTGTCGCCATGTTCAGTTGCGTTTGTGTTAAATACACCTACTTTGTTCCTTTTGATTTCCTTTGTATTCCTTTTATCATCATTTGTTTCAGTGGACCGTAGTGCATGAATGGAGGTGACTGGATTACATGCAACTTTGGCCTCAAGTGAGAGGAAGGAAGCAAAATCATTATAGCTGGGAAACTCACCACCGTTCATAAGTGTCTTTGTCACATGCCTGTTCCATCTCGCATTTATCCAGTCTGGTAGTTTATGCAACAATTTCTGATTTTCTTCGCAGTCGTTGAGTATTTGCAACCCCTTTACATGCGGCATAGCAAGCGTACATGCATTTACAAAGTCTGCAAAGTTCCTTAGTCCATCGGCATCTTTAGATTGTATTTTTGGCCAGTTAGACAACTTCTCTCTAAATGCTCTTTGTATCACAAATGGCTGGCCATACCTTTGGTTTAGTTTCTCTCAGGCGTCTTTATATGCTTCTTCATCATTTCTAAAGAAAGTCCCTTAAGGCATTTGCGAGCTGGGCCAGTCACATATCTTTTTAGATAATACAGTTTATCCGCTGCTGAGATGCCATTTTGTTCAATGAGTGATATAAAGGTGGATTTCCATTCAATAAACTTTATAGGCTCACCACTAAACATTGTTGGCTCTGGTGTGGGGAGTCTGTTCATTCTTATACTGTCTTGTAGAGCCTGTGCAAGCTGGCTAACACTAGGGGGAGCTGTTGACACAGGTATGGTATGAGGCAATACAGTTTGTTTGGGTGTGTGCTCTGGGCTCACCTGTTCACTTTTAACTGACTGCGCGTCGTCTAGTTGAGCCAATTCTGTTATAGGCTTCCCACCTGGCACGAGCTGCCTCCAGGTCCTTCTCAGCTCTCAAACGTTCCAACTCTGATGTTTGAATTGCCATTTGTTTATTATGCTCTTCTTCTAGAGCCTTTATCTTTTCCCTTTGTCTTTGCTCCTCTTGTACAATCTTATACTCCGCTTCCTTTGCTGCGAGTTCGGCCGCTGCGTCTGCTCGTCTTGATGTTAGGAGTGAAGCTGAGGAGTGTTGACTGTGGTTTGATGCTGCGGTTGAGCCATATATGGACTGGGCGTAATCGTACTCTAACAGTCCACGTAAACGTTTTCTTTCACGCTCTGCATCAAAATCTCCATCTACTCCACTTATTCTTTCCAGAATTATTCTTACGACGTCATGTGTCACTGCTTCACATGCATCAGTTTTTCTCCTTATGTCTGATGAAGGTGCCATGGAACTTCTCATGTCATTGTACAGTTTTAACAGATCATCTCTCTTTTGTTCTAGTATGTCTGCTAGATCAGCTATTTCCTTTTCTGAAATGTCTGACTTTAGTTTTTCTCGTGTTTCACGCACCTGCATTTTCCACTGTTCGTATAGTCAAAAGTCTTTTTTCCTTTTTGCTTGTTTCTTCTTTCTGATAAGTTACCATTTTTTCAGTTGGTACTTTGACTCTTTCAGAACGTCGTGATATTGCTGATGTGCTTTGGACTTTGTCTTGCAGCTGCCTCAATGTTTTCTGTTTACTTGAGATTGCATCTTTAATGTCTTGTCTATTCTCACTTTCACTTTGAAGCGAGTCCTTTAAGTCATTTATTTCTTCTTGTAAATTTGTAATTCGATCGTTACTGTCTTCTGGATTTTCAGCTTCGTACTCCTCCATTTTGGATTTATTCTTCTTTCACCTTTTAGCTTTGTACTTCCTGACCAGCTTCTGCCATCTGCTGGACGTTGTGGGTGTTGCCTTGAAACCGTAAGCCCTCGTGGTGCAGCAAAATGGCGGCGGTCAAGCTCTTACTGTAGCGTCCAGTCGAATTGAGAAGGCCAGAACTGATGGTTAAATGTCTTTTAATGAGCCTTTCCGTGTCATTCAACCAACGTAAGAGCTAGACAGAATAAAATAAAAAGACAATTACATTTTGGACGTAAATCCCCGTATTTCTAACTCATTACATTGGTACTATATTTTCACAACATATACATCCATTAAACATTTCAAATATCTCATAAATACAATCGTTTTCCACTACAGACCTTGTTCCCCTGTCGACTGTAGCTAGATCCTTGAGTTTATCCGTGTTTTGTCCGTGTTTTGTCCGTTTTCCGTTGTTCAATTTACTTTTCGTCTTTTCCAGTGTGTCAAGTAGACTTCCGTTTTACCATCACTTCCGGTTACACAGGAAGTTACCAAAATAAAGCAAAACCTTACCATAAAACATAAATGTGTCAAATTGACCTTTACAGTACAACTGGTAAGTACATGTTCTTTGTGTGGCTTGACTAGACTCTTCTTGTTCAAATTGCCACCTTTTTGGTATTACTGCCAAATTGTTTCTCGTCTTACTTACATTTACAGTTAGGATGACGATTTCTGATAATACTTGGGCAGACGTTTGATACATTTCATAGCATCGCAGGAAAATCCATTGACCATGAACTAATAGTAAATCTTTTTGTATCTTTACAGTTCTCCATAAAAGACAAGCATGGAGCCAGAAACCAGACTGGACTTTCTGGAGGTCGTCCTTAAGGCTTCTGGCACACTGGACCACTTTCTGGACAGCGAATGGTCAAGCCAAAGTCCTCCACCATCTCCAGTGGCCCCTCTGGCCTCACTGCTTGCAGTCAGCACTGAGCAGTTGAGCACCATAGATGTTGAGGCCTATGTGAATACTATGGACTGGGAGGAGATGAGGTCCACTTTCACTGCATCAATTGAGGCCGTGTTGGCTGAAAATCCAGCACTTGCTTCTGTGGAAGTGCCTTGTTCTGCACCACCAATGCCAGCGTTCATACCTGCGCAAGAGACACCATCAATTGCTCACCAGCTGAGTAGCAAGCGATCTGTGACCTGTGCGGTTTCTCAGCCAATCCATGTGCCAACAAATATGTTTTATTTTCATACTTGTAACAACAGCCAGACACTGTACACCAGGACGCCTTCTACCACTCGTGGCTCTGTCTCTATGGCACCCAGCAATGTCACTTCAAGGTAACATGAAAATAAATAAAATATTCTGGTTAGATAAGGTTATGATAATAATAATAATGGTTAAAAACTAGCTGCTTGTGTAAGTTTCTGGATTTGAGTCTGCATTCACTAACGTTTATATCTTTTCTTCTTTCAGGAAGCGAAAGCGAGACTCTGTCAACTCGTACGTTAAGAAGCCATTAAACGCCTTCATGCTGTACAGAGCTGAGCAGAGGCTGAAAATCCAGCACGATCTCAAAATCACAAACTCATCTGTAGTCAGCCAAGAGGCGGGAAAGTGCCGGAAGTCTCTGTCTGCAGAGGAGCAGGCCCCGTACTTTCAACGGGCACGCAAAATACGTCTGGAGCACGAGGCTATGCTCCAGCCTACATATGGCCCCGTCACGAGGATGTGCCCATATGCTCCTTTGCCCTCTCATCCCGCACCATCGTACCAGCCTCAGACTGTCCCGTTGCAGATTCTTAATTTTTAAAGTGCATTTTACTTTTTGTATTCAGTTGCTCATATTGTTGTAAATAAAAACCTGTATTAATGCATTGAAAAACTGTTTGTGTTGTTTCATAGTGTGCAAAGGTCCAGGTTTAATCTGGGGCTAAATATAGTTTTAGGTGCTAGTTGGTCGGCCTGTCTGTCTGAGGGAGTCTGATCTCTCCTTCACTGTGGAACTACTCAAGGTTTCTACTTTTCCCCAAAGAGGTTTTGTAGTTTTTCCTTGCCGAGAAGGAGGGTCTAAGGACAGGGGACTAGTCCCTATGAACATTGTTTAATCTGTTCTCACTGCAGCTGTTGTAACTTTCTCACTGTCAAAGCTGCAGCCTGAGCCCGGGGGTCCTGGGGGTCCTGGGGGTCCTGGGGTCCTGGGGTCCTGGGGGTCCTGGGGGTCCGCTCTGACCATACGTCTTTGTTACGTTCTCTTCTGTTCGTACAGTTCCTCAAAATGGGACAAAAGATGGGTTCATCAAAGTGCACTATGTCACTCTCTTGTTATTTTGCTGTTGGTAAATGTATCACAGCCATGCCCTTGTTACCATAGACACTTGATTCATCCTAATAGACGTCCAAGTATGTCATATGTATGTGCTTTGTTGTATTTGTACAATACATTGAATCATGTGCAAATCTCAATGCAACAGTGTTGGTTGTTTTCCTCATACATGTATTCTGATACAGGAATGGATCATCACAGCAGAAACACAGCCTTTTTGAACCAATCAGCAGGACACAGCCTTAATCCTGCTGCTTTTATACTAGATAAAAAGCAAACTTCAAAATTTCGTTGAATTTTAAGCAGCCAATCAGACCATAAACCCCTTTCCCTGTAAAAGTCAAATATGCTTAATATAACAAGTATAAAAGCTATAAAGCTGTTATTTTGTCCCTGAACCAAACCCAAAGTGCCCTCAAAGGTCTAAAGTCACTGGCTCCAGTCACCCACACACCCTAAAGGGAACAAGCAGGAGGAAATGAAAGAATGAATGAATGTCACATTGTGGTTCACCTGCTCTCTCTCACCTCAAACACAGACACAGTGTTCTGGAGATCAGGTCTGTGTTTGTAATGGCTGTCAGTGCCATTAGAGGGACTCTGTCAGGTTATACTGTATGTGTTTAGGGAGAAAGTCAAGAAATTGCATGAAATAAGAACATTGTTATATTAATCTTGAGAAGAGCATCGCAAATATAAAATTATCAATCCTTTCGAAGTCTCTAAATATCAAACAAGCCGAGTCAAAGGAAATGTTACTTGTTAGAGAGCGATGTGTTCCACTACATGTAAGCACTATATTGTTCGGCGTAGGGATACGCTCTGTTCAATTAATAAAGGCGGAACCTCCTGTTCACGGAGGATGTACTGGTTGTGAAGAGGAAAGATTTCTTCCTCTTTATAGTGGAAGTGATTAACTGTACTGGGCAAACCAAGAAGAGATCCGAAAAGACTAAGATCATCGCTAAGGCTGCAGGGAAGTACTTTGGAGCTGGGGGCCCCGAGTGGACGGAGATAGAGGATGCGCTGCGGGAGGGCGCCCTGCCCCATTCTGGCAGTGGGAGTGGGGGGGCTCCCGATGCGCCGTCAGGTTCCGGGGGCTCATAATGGCGGTGGTTGTCTTGCAATGGAATGCGCGTAGTCTTCGTGCTAATGGCCAGGAATTTAAGCATTTTGTCTCTACCTTGTTGAACAAGCCTCACGTTATGTGCGTGCAGGAGACTTGGTTACGACCTAGGTGGGGTTTTGGGATACAAGGGTATGTGTGTGTTAGGAATGATAGGGAGCAGGGTAGAGGCGGAGGTGTGGCTGTGTTTGTCCGAGATGACCTAAATTACGTTGTTGTCAGTGTGAGTAAAGCGCCGGAGGCCCTGGCGGTGAGGGTCTGGCTGGGTGGTGAAGCTGTTACTGTGGTTAACCTTTATAATCCGTGTGGTGAGTTAACGCTAGAGTCCTTACATAGTATCGGTAAGGATGTTCGGGGAAAGGCCGTGTGGTGTGGGGATTTTAATGCGCATAGCGCTTTGTGGGGCGGTAGTGGTACCGATAGGTATGGGCAGGTGGTAGAGGGTTTTATCAATCAAAGGGAGTTGGTTTGTCTGAATGATGGGGGTGGGACCCGCTATGATATGGGGACCGGTGCGGAAAGTGCAATAGATCTTACACTTGTGTCCAAGGAGTTAGCTGGTGTTTGTAGTTGGGAGGTTCTTGGTAATCTTTCTTTTGGTAGCGATCACTATCTAGTCCGCACCGTGATTGGCTTTGGGAGCTGTGTGGTCAGGGGGACGAGGATCCAGAGGTGGCAGTTGGCAAGGGCGAACTGGGGGGCTTTCCTGAGGAAAGCTGATGATGGTTCTAGGGTTCTGCAGGAAGGAGGATTGACTCAGGTGGATGATCTCAATAGTGCAATTGTCTCGCTCATCACGCAGTCAGCGGTAGGCACAATTCCTAAGAGTGGTGGTAGTGGACATAGGAAGCGGGTGCCGTGGTGGACTGAAGCATGTGGTCATGCTGTTAGGGCGAGAAATGCGGCGTTTCGCCGGCTAAGGGTTGCCCACACTGAGGGTGCCCTCATTGACTACAAGAGCTGTTGTGCGGAAAACTGTGAGAACGGCCAAGAGTGCCTATTGGAGGCGGTATTGTTCCAAAATTGGGAGAGAAACGCGTCTCGGGGATGTTTGGGGGATGATTAAGCGGATGCATGGGGTTGAGCGCCGTCATGGGACCCCGGTCCTAATACTGAATGGTGTTGAAGCAGTCAGCGACGTTGACAAAGCTGAACTGTTGGCCAGCACCTTTGTGTCGGTGCACAGCTCTGACAATCTCTCACCTGCGGAAAGGCACTACAGGGAGAGTACTTTGGCCCAGAATTCTGAGCTGATTGGGCACCAGCCTTCGACTCAAGATGACCTTGACCTTCCGTTTAGTTTGTTTGAGCTAAGGAGAGCACTTTCTAAGGCGAAACAGACAGCCCCGGGTAAAGATGAGGTGTGCTATGACATGCTCTCTCATTTGACTGATGACACGCTTGGGCTAGTCCTGGGTCTTTTCAACCGTGTTTGGGATTCAGGTTGTGTTCCATCTGCGTGGAAACAGTCTACGGTGGTGCCGGTTCTGAAGCCGGGTAGGCCAGCGTCTGACCCTTCAAGTTATAGGCCGATTGCCTTGACGTCGCAGCTCGGGAAAACGATGGAGCGCATGGTTACCGAGCGGTTGGATTACTTCTTGGAGAGTCAGGGTTTGCTTCCCGCGCACCAGAGTGGTTTCCGTAGGGGCAGGAACACCATGGATTCCGTGTTGTGTTTGGAATCTGATATCCAGCTGGCCAGGGCTCAGAAAGAAAAGGTTATTGCGGTGCTCTTTGATGTGGAGAAGGCGTACGATATGGTTTGGAAGGATGGGCTCCTCATTAAGCTGCGGAAGTGTGGTGTGAAGGGTAAACTGTTTAACTGGGTCCGGAGCTTTCTGTCTGGCCGGCGTATCCAAACCAGAGTGGGCGCTGCTTACTCTGGGGTCTATGGGGTGGAGAATGGGATCCCGCAGGGGAGTGTGTGTAGCCCTATCTTGTTCAATGTTATGATTAAGGACATCTTTGACGACGTGGATGGGTCTGTTGGGAGGAGCCTTTATGCTGACGATGGCGCTCTATGGGTGAGAGGGAGGAATCTCCGGTTTTACGAGGCGAAACTGCAAAGGGCAATACAGCAGGTGGAGCAGTGGACCCTGAAGTGGGGGTTTAAACTGTCCGTACGGAAGTCTCAAGTGATCTGTTTCTTCAATGGACATAGGGACGTCTCCCTTCGACTGCATGGGCAGGTGCTCGAACAGGTCAGGGAGGTGAGGTTCTTGGGGGTCACCTTTGACGAGAGGCTTAGTTGGCGTCGGCACATTGATGAGGTCAGTGGTAAATGCAAAAGGGTGAATAACTTGCTTCGTTGTCTATCCGGCCAGGACTGGGGGGCCAGCAGAAGGTCGCTCCTGGGTATTTATCGGGCCGTCATGAGGGCGGCTATTGATTATGGCTGTATAGCCTACATGTCTGCGGCTGAGACTAACTTAAAGAAGCTTGATGTGGAGCAAGCCCAGGCCTTGCGCATCTGCTGTAGGGCTTTTAGGACCTCCCCTGTCTCGGCGCTGCAGGTTGAGTTGGGGGAATTGCCGTTACGGCTCCGGAGGCTAGAACTTCTGTTGGCTTACTGGGTGAATGTGCAAGGTCATACGAGCTCTCACCCGGTGAGGGACTTTCTCAGGGTTGATGGGGGGCAGAGTGAGGCTGGCGGTATGATTTTCAGCCAGGTAGGAAATGCGAAGGCGCGGCTTGCGGGGGTTGGTGATCTGCGTGTGAGCCCGTCGGTGGCTTTGTCTGCTATAGCTCCGTGGAAGTTTGTCCCGGCTCCTGTTGATGTTAGCTTGCATGGCAAGCTTAGAGGAGTCGCTGGGAGGGCACCGCAGTTTGCCGTTCAAGCGCTCATCGATAAGCACTCAGGTGATGTGTTTATTTATACCGACGGGTCTAGGGATCCTGAGAGTGGGCGTACTGGCGCCGCTTATTTTGTGCCTGACCTGGGGCTAGCGGTCAAGAAGAGGTTGACAGATCGCCTTTCTGTTTTCACGTCGGAACTTATAGCGATACGGTTGGCATTGGAATGGGCGGAATCTGCTTTGCAGTGTTGCGGCATTGTGGTGGCCTCTGACAGCCTTTCTGCATTGCAAAGCATTAAATCTGGGAAATCGGATTGCAGACAGGATGTGTTGAATGGCATCTTCTGTCTGATGCTCTCCCTGTCCAGGAAGGATGTGAGGGTTTCCTTCATTTGGGTCCCTGCGCATGTGGGGGTGGATGGTAACGAAATGGCTGATACACTGGCTAAACGTTCCCTTAGGCGGCCATCAATTGATGTGGCGGTTGAGTTAAGCAAATCTGAAATCAAGCCCGTTATCAAGAGTCATGTGGTCGGCCTTTGGCAGGAATTTTGGAGCCACTGTGTTACTGGACGGCATCTCTATCACATAAAGGGTAGTGTGGGTCCTTGCAGGTCTATGGGCAGGAACGCGTGGGAGGAAAGGGCCTTCGCCCGCATGAGGATTGGCCATGCTGGACTCAATTGGTCACTGAGTAGGATAGGCAAACATCCGACCGGTCTGTGTGGTCACTGTCGGGTGCCAGAGACTGTCGAGCATGTGCTGATTTGCTGTGAGGCTTATGATAGAGAAAGGGCCGGGTTGGCCTTGTGGTTTCGGAATAATGGGCGGGAGTTCAATCTGCGGAACGTTCTGGCGATCCAGTCACAGGGTTTGTGTCAGGCTGTGGTTGCTTACTTATGTAGCACAGGGCTGGGTAAACGTTTATAGAGTTGGGGGGTGTTGGAGACTGAGCCGAGGATGAGGAGCAAGAGGATGTTCTAACGCGCTTGGACTTCATGGGCCTAGAAACGCCAAAGTGATGGAAGAAGGACTTCTAAAGGATAAAACGACAAAGACGTCCCATGACCTCATGGGCTTTGTAAAACAACAAAGACGTCCCATGATCTCATGGGCTTTGTACTTCCAAAGCACCGAACGTCGGAGAGGGCGAGGAGGGTGAAGAGGAGTCTCCCTGGAGTGGGGCCGGTTGGTCTCTGACACAACGGCTATTCTGGTCACGGGGACACATCGTGACCTCATGGGCTTTGTGGCGCCAGGGCAGTGGGAGGAGTGCTTTTGCGGACTACGACAGAGTCTGAGGACTACGAAACGTCTGAGGAATAAAGTCTGGCGGTAATGCAACACTCGGATGCCAACCGCCATAAAACAACAACAACAACAACAACACTTCACTCACGGGACCGGAGCAGTGAACAGTGCGGCTACCGATAAAACGACACACGAGTCTTCTGTCCTGCATTATATACCTGGTGTACCAAGACTGAGTATTCTGCAAAGATGTCACAGTCAGATGGCACGGGAGAGAGTGCACAAGCTGAGCGAAACGCTGCAATGAACCCAACATTACTTTTTAAAATAAAGTAAAAGTAAACCACAAAACTGAGTTGATTCTCTAATGTCTATTGGTTATATTTCCCAAAACATCTCCCGCTTATAAGCAAAACGTGTAACGGACCGTCATAGAGTTAGTTTGTGTGATATGTTAAGTCTCCACAGCCGGGGCAAAGTTCAGAGGGGTTTGTCTTCAGTTTGTGTGTTGCCCCAGAATGATTTCTGCAGCATCTATGGTCACGTCTTGCTGCAATTACACAAAACGAGCACGTTTGAAAGTGACAAAAAAAAACAACACTGCAAGACAAAAGATGTTGATGTTGTACCTTAATAAAGCAGAAACTAATGTATTTCTCAAAATCTTTTTTTGATTCGTCCCCAACAAATGCCGTCACTGGTATCGCTCCCAATTTGTACAAAAACAAACAATAAAGGACAGACTATTTGAGTATTGTTGTACTAGTTTATCCTGTGTACTTGAGCTTTTACATTCCGACAATCACCTGGTCAAACGAGTGTCTTCTGTCCATAATAGACTTGGTATTGCTCACTCGCTCATCATGACGGACACTGACCGTTAAGTGGAGGAAAAGTAGGTGTTTGGGCATAAACCCGCCTCGATAAGACCTCTCCAGTTTGTCACATGCTCAAACACTCACTACATGTGACTGTGGTAGAAACTTTTCTTTGATCATCCACTTCACAAATCTGTGTCATAAGCATCGTCCTTCATGTGTGACAGGTCCAGATCTAAAAATGATACGTCAGGATGGATACTCTTACTGGATAATGGTTTACTCCTCATCATATCAGCTTTGTATTGTTGACATTATTTGTGCAAAAAATAAGCATTATTTTAGTAGTAAAGTAAAATATGCTGATTTAAGGCTTCTAGATATAAAACATTGACAATTAAAGTGTACTGTCAGAGGGGTGTAAGGTCAGAGAGTGAAGGGTCTGTCCTGTGTCATGTCAGAGGGGTGTAATGTCAGAGAGTGAGGGGTCTGTCCTGTGTCATGTCAGAGGGGTGTAAGGTCAGAGAGTGAGGGGTCTGTCCTGTGTCATGTCAGAGGGGTGTAAGGTCAGAGAGTGAGGGGTCTGTCCTGTGTCATGTCAGAGGGGTGTAGGGTCAGAGAGTGAGGGGTCTGTCCTGTGTCATGTCAGAGGGGTGTAAGGTCAGAGAGTGAGGGGTCTGTCCTGTGTCATGTCAGAGGGGTGTAGGGTCAGAGAGTGAGGGGTCTGTCCTGTGTCATGTCAGAGGGGTGTAAGGTCAGAGAGTGAGGGGTCTGTCCTGTGTCATGTCAGAGGGGTGTAGGGTCAGAGAGTGAGGGGTCTGTCCTGTGTCATGTCAGAGGGGTGTAAGGTCAGAGAGTGAGGGGTCTGTCCTGTGTCATGTCAGAGGGGTGTACAGTCAGAGAGTGAGGGGTCTGTCCTGTGTCATGTCAGAGGGGTGTAATGTCAGAGAGTGAGGGGTCTGTCCTGTGTCATGTCAGAGGGGTGCACGGTCAGAGAGTGAGGGGTCTGTCCTGTGTCATGTCAGAGGGGTGTAGGGTCAGAGAGTGAGGGGTCTGTCCTGTGTCATGTCAGAGGGGTGTAATGTCAGAGAGTGAGGGGTCTGTCCTGTGTCATGTCAGAGGGGTGTAGGGTCAGAGAGTGAGGGGTCTGTCCTGTGTCATGTCAGAGGGGTGTAAGGTCAGAGAGTGAAGGGTCTGTCCTGTGTCATGTCAGAGGGGTGTAATGTCAGAGAGTGAGGGGTCTGTCCTGTGTCATGTCAGAGGGGTGTAGGGTCAGAGAGTGAGGGGTCTGTCCTGTGTCATGTCAGAGGGGTGTAGGGTCAGAGAGTGAGGGGTCTGTCCTGTGTCATGTCAGAGGGGTGTAGGGTCAGAGAGTGAGGGGTCTGTCCTGTGTCATGTCAGAGGGGTGTAGGGTCAGAGAGTGAAGGGTCTGTCCTGTGTCATGTCAGAGGGGTGTAGGGTCAGAGAGTGAGGGGTCTGTCCTGTGTCATGTCAGAGGGGTGTAGGGTCAGAGAGTGAGGGGTCTGTCCTGTGTCATGTCAGAGGGGTGTAGGGTCAGAGAGTGAAGGGTCTGTCCTGTGTCAGAATTAGAGTTTGAACTGATCGTTTAGTCTGTGTTGTCATTATACAGTTTTGTGTTGTATTGTCTTCTATTGTATTACAACACATTCTAATGTCAAAGTGCGTTGTGTTGAGTGGGAACTATATATATATTTCCGTTATGTGAACTATATGTGCAGGCTTGACACAAATAGAATAATTGATATTTCCCTTGAAGAAATTGTGTTTTTTAAAATGTACTCTTCAAACAAATGCCTAATATTAAGTAATAGGTATTTAAATAAATCCTCATTCTTTTTGAGTTTTCAAGAAAACAATCATTTATATCGGCATAGAGCGGGTGTTATTCCTCTTGAAGTGATGGCTATGGAAAAAATACAATCTTAAATAACATAATAAGTGAACAAGTGCTCAAAAAATCTTTATATATAAATATAATGTTTACAACAAATCATTACATGTACAATGTTTACAATAAATCTTTATATTTACAAAGTTTATAACAAATCATTATATTTACAAATGTTTACAGTAAATCTTTATATTCACAACTATACTACAGCTGAATGTGAGTGTAAAATGTGCCAGGGATCAGGTCCACAGCAGCTTGGTACATGTTCAGTCTGAGGCTGGTACGATGGTGCCAGATAGAAGGGATCAGGTGCATATGGACTCATCCTCATGACGGGGCCATATGCAGGCTCAGCTCAGACGTTTTCCATCTTCCTCTTCTTATGTTTTTGGCCATAATTGTCCTTGAACGACCAGTCGGGGAACATAGCCTCGTGCTCCAGGCGTAGTTTGCGTGCCTGTTCAAAGTACGGGGCCTGCTCCTCTGCAGACAGAGATGCCCAGCACTTTCCCACCTCTTTGTTGACTGTAGCTGAGTTGGTGATTTTGAGCTCCTGCTGGATTTTCAGCCTCTTCTCAGCTCTGTACAACATGAAGGCGTTTAACGGCCTCTTAATGCACATAGTTGGAGCGTACGGTCCCAGGGTAGGCGTGTGTATTTGCTGAGAAACCACTGTGTGGGCCTCAGGTTGGTTGCCTCTCAGCTGGTGAGCAATTGATTGCGTCTCTTGTGCAGGTATGAACGCTGGCATCGGTGTTGCAGAAGGCCCTCCCACAGAACCAAGTGCTGGAACTTCAGCATCAATGACCAAACCTTGATCCTCCAACATGCCCTTAATCGATGTTATGAGAGTGGACCTAATCTCCTCATAGTCCATAGTGTTCAAATAGGCCTCAACATCGATGGTGCTAAATTGCTCAGCGCTGACTTCAGGCGTTGAGGCCAGAGGGGCCGCAGGAGAAGGTGGAGGACTTGGGCACAACCAATCGCTGTCCAAAAAGTGGCCCAGTATTCCAGAAGTCTTCAGGATGACCTCCAGAAAGTCCAGTCTGGTCTCTGACTCCATGATGGTCCTTTATGGAGAACTGTAAAGACACAAAAAAGAATATTTCTGTGATGCTATGAAATGTATCAAAAGTAAGCCTTATTACCAGAAATCATCATCCTTACTGTAAATTTAAGTAAGACGTGAAACAATTTACAGTAATACCAAAAAGGTGGCAATTTGACTTATCAACTCACTGCAATTTGGGGTAATTTCACTGTGATTTTCCAAAACAGGGCCAAAGAACGAGTACTTACTAGATGTACTAAGCTCGTACTGACAGAGCTGTTAGCTAGTAGCTTGTAGTACAGCGGGAGTGTTATCGATGTGTCGATCGTATACTCGCAACAGCCAAGTGGAAGGTCAAACTGCAAATGAAGGACTCACGGCCTGAACTTATAGTCAGGCTCTTTATGACGTACTAGTCACGTGCCTAATGTCACTGTCACTATGTGCGTGACGTCAACCCTGACAACAAGCATTCAAATAAAAACATCTACGCTAACAATTTCAACACTTTTTTTGTATTCAACAAGATACAGCAAATTTAAGCTTGATAACAAATGCATTTAATGTGAATGAAAGTTTATTTTGTTAGGTTTCCACCTATATCTTTTTCATTGGTTTTTCAAACAGAAACTTTCAGTAAAACTCATAAAAGTCCGACCATTTTCGTGTTTTTAGCTAGGCGGAACTACGCCCCCAAGTATGGACACACAGTACACAGTATTATTGGACATCCTCACCTTTCCATCGTTTCTGGTCTTATTTGTTGGAGTTTTCACTTGAGTTGACTGTATTTTGACTTCATCATAATGTTGAGGCGTTTACTTTACAGGTTGCTGACATCCAGCTCCTACATTTTTATTTCCATTGCACAAAAGTGTAGTTTTGTTTGTTTGTCAGGATACAGCGCCCTCTAGTGGAGGTTTTAAAAGGGCTAAATATTTATCTCATTATGTATTTATACATTTTGAGAATTTTTAAACAATCAAAAATACTGACAATATTGCCCAATAAAGAATTTTACATTTGCATTTTAGACAGTTTCATTATGTGGGACCAAATTATGAAGAGGAAATGGGTATAATTCATAATCCTTTAAAGTAATATTTTCACTACAGGACATCTGTAGTTATGTTTCAAATCATGAAAAAATGTCAGAGGGGTGTAAGGTCAGAGAGTGAGGGGTCTGTCCTGTGTCATGTCAGAGGGGTGTATACTTTAGTCTGCAAAAGTCCAGGTTTTATCTGAGGCTATTTGGATATTATAAGTCCATAATAATACTGTTAAATCCCTGCTTTTTTGTTTGTTTCTTCCAGGTTCTAGTTTATGCAGGTAAGCAGCACAAACTGTAAGACCTGGTGCGGTTTACTAAGATTTAAGCTACACCATAATCTATAGTTATGTTGCTGCTTTATTGTTATGTATGAGCTTATTGTTAATGGTTTTTCTCCACAGGAAGATGAAGTTAGGAGAAAATACATGGAGGCCTTGTTTAGAGCAGAAGAAGCCAAAAGTAAAGAGGAGCTTTAACAAACTTGTCAACAACAACATACTTGAATAAATTCAAGTTATCACTACACCATTTCCCCATTTAAGACTCATAGCTGAAGTGGATATTATACTAAGAACATTAGCCTCTGCCCGTGTCCTTTACAGCAGGTAAACATAGTTTTTACATAAGAGTTAACAGTAGTACATGTACTCTTTCATGAGTACATACTTTTGATATTCTTCCCTTTACAGTAAGACAATTTTATAGTGTTTCATAGAATGCCTGAAAGTATAATTTTAATTTAATTTTCTATTCTCCCTTTGCCTGTTTTTTGTTTTATAGGCCACCAAATTGTACATTATTTACATGCAAAATCCAGTGGTTCCCAAAGTGGATGTCAAGGTACTGAGCTCGGGCTCTTGAGATGGAAAAATGTATTTAATCAATGTTTTCATTTATATCAGTAGATTTAACAAAATGAGGTAAAACAAGACAATAAATGACTCATATTAATGCAATTAAAGCTGCTTTTAATAAGAGTTGTGGGTAAGGTTCTCCTCCTGAAGAACTGGTTCTCCTCCTGAAGAACTGGTTCTCCTCCTGAAGAACTGGTTCTCCTCCTGAAGAACTGGTTCTCCTCCTGAAGAACTGGTTCTCCTCCTGAGTGGCTCTAGCTCCACTCTCCATCTCGCGTCCGCTCGTCCCTCGGCACCACATTTTCTTCAGCGCGTTTTGCCGTGACTGGGTGGGTGGGGGAGAGTGCACACTCACCTGCGTGCCGTGTCTCCACGTTTTTAGATTAACCCACACACCCTTAAAGTGAAGCACCTCACCTACTCACAGTGACAACAGGCTTAATGCAAGCATACTAACATACTTAACAAAAATCAAGAAACTGTATGAGGAGAAAGTAATGACATAGATAGACTTTAGGTGTCCGGACATTACCAGCTCACTGCTGAAGTAAAGGGACAGGCTACATCTTTATCTTTGAAACAGTCAAGTCACTTCAATGTTTTGAGCATTTTACAATTGGTTCCCATGTGCTTTATGAATAGTTGTGTGCAATTTACGTTATATTTTCTAATTGTTCACGAGGCTGTTGTAAATGCAGACAGTAAAGACACAGTGTGATAATGGTATACCTTTATCTTTATTTACAAGTTGCAGAAGAAAAACTGAAGCTATCTTTCTCCACCGTTCTTCCTTTTTTCAGCCATTGCATGAAGTCAGCTCAGCTCAACACGAGAGGAAAAGCTGCAGAGAAACAGAGACAAAGAATGCACAATTAAACCTTCACTAATACGAACAGGAAAAGTTTTGCTTTGGTTAAATGACTAAAGTGTTAGCTGCACACGTAAATCTAATACAGTATGTCTGGAGCAGTGGTCTCCCTCTCGGGGACTTTTTTTGGTTTTAAGATTCTTTAAAAATGAATCATCAGAAGAGTTTGGAGTATTTGACTTCAAATTAGTACAAAGTAATGGTCCAAGAAAATGTGTCAAATACAAGTTATAAAAGTATTGAAGATTATGAAGTTGCAGTGCAAGAAATAAAAATAATCGCATATTGTCAACATAAAACTTTTGTCACTTGTAGACTTAAAGTGGGAAGTACTACTCAAGAGTAGTTATACAAATATTATGCACACAAATATTATTCATGTAGGAGTTAAAGTGTATAAAAACTACTTTGGGAAGAATAATTTAATTATAAAGTTATTAGAGTAAATGGTAGTGAGTAATTTCTTCATTATACTTCAAGCTGACTAGTTCTGTGATTAGTAACCTCTGGGGGCCCATTGCAAAGCTTTAGGCACTTCAAGGTTAAAATGTAAATATGTATATAGAAAATGAATATACATATTAGAGGGTGTAGATTGATGTGGGCCTGCACATGTAGAATACAGAGCAGCAGGGCACAGTCAACAGGTCACAGGCTTGACTTCAACACATCACATATCAGAGAAAATCCGTTTATAAATGCATTTTACTGATCTGCAAATCGTTAAGATCCTTGGGGTATGGATGGAGAAAAAGAGGCTTGGATAAGATAACCATTATTAGTCTGCCAATGGGTAAACAACACAACATAGTCCAACAGCAATAACAAATATTAACTTGTAATATAAGCACTGATTAATCATAATTATAGCATTAATGGGGTTCTCAAAATCCTATTGTTATTACTAACTTACCTTATTGTTGTGTTGTGTCAGGTCACCTGTGGTCAGGCTCCCCACTTGGACATCGAGGCGAGATGTTCTTTGCTTTTTTTGTTCAACAAAACTGCAATAATACCACAGTTACACAAAAATGCATTGTCCTATTTTTCAAACGTATTACATAAACAAAGCATTAACCTTTGTCTTGTAAAGCTGGCTGTAATTTATACTCATTGTTACTTGATGTATGTAATAAAATGTATTACATACATCAAGTAACAATGAGTATAAATATGCTGTGACGTTAGCCTTGTTAGCAAGAAACAGTCCGCTAGCATAAGGTGCTAACTAATGCTAAAATCACGATTTCTGAATAACTTGTACACATTTCTGTATCCACACTAGCTCATTTAAGCAAATGGGCGTATGATAAAACGTGACAGGGGTTAATACATATGGCATTGTGATTTAAATAAGTAATATAGTAAAATATAAGTGACTTACTGTAATGTTTGTGGCTAAAGTTAGTCCCGATGTCAATAACACGAACGACTTCAGACTAGTACTTCTGATTGGTCCAGCCGTTGCAAGGCAACCTGGATCAGGGCGTTCCCTCCTCAGCACATTTGGATTGTTTAAGGTTTTTCAGATGGGAGGAGCAAAAGGACCACGTGCAAAGTAAAGTATTCAGGCAAAAAGGAAAAGCCTAAGGAATTGCTCTATTAAATTACAATCTAAAGATGGTGTTAGTGGCAGAATTATAAATTAAACAGGTAATTTGTTTTTGATACGATTTTTAAAAATGTATTTAATATTCATATTTTTTTTTTAATTTTAAATTAGACATCAAAATATTGTATTCGATACATTTTTTTTTATAGCTGAACTAATTTGTAATTTTAAGTGCAGTGCAGGAACAGCAAAGATACTGCGCAGAACCCTCAAGCTCCCAGGAGACCCGAGCTTGAAGGGGGAGAAATAGAGACCTATCTATATATATATATATATATATATATACATATATATATATATATATATATATATATATATATAGATATATAAATAACAAATTCGAATTGAAATTAGAATTTAATAAATAGACTCGTAAACCACTCATTAATATTACGTTTGAAACATAATTTAAATGTTATTTTAATAAATGCTTTATCATTATTAACATGGTCCTTTCTCTTTTCCTCCTCTTATCTCAGCAACAGGCAACACAGCGATCCTCAAACCTGAGCAATAAAACATAATAATATCCCTGTTATTCCAAATATACTGACAAATCAGAAATTACCATAGAAACAGCCGCTTGTTGATTTATTTATTTATTATAAACCTTTTTACAGCATTGGAAAATATTAAGAATGTTTATGTCATGTTTTTTCTCTTACAGAAATCATATTGAAACAAAGAATATATCCCCCCTCGATTTCCATTCATACAGTTTTGGAAAAGCTCCATGAAGCCAGTAGGGGACGCTAAAGAGCCGCATGAGGCTTTGGAACTGCGGGCTGCTGACCCCTGACCTAACTAAAAACCCGAAAATGGCTGGACTTTTAGGAGCTCTACTGAACATATTTGCTTGTAAAACCAATCAAGTAAGATATCGTTAGAAACCTAAGAAAATAAGCTTTCATTCAGACTAATTGCATTTGTTGTAAAACTTAAATTCGCTGTGTTATGACTCGTTGAAAACATAAAGTGTTGAAATTGTTAGCATAGATGTTTTTATTTGAATGTTTGTTGCCAGGGTTTACGTCACCACGCACATAGCGACAGTGACATTAGGCACGTGACTAGAACGTTATTTTCTAGCGCCGCCTCCTGACTATAAATACAGGCCGTGACTTTGGGTCATTTGCAGTCTCTCCATCCACCTGTCTGGTCGCACCCTGTACTCTTTTGCGAGCAGAGCTCAACACACATCGAGAAGCACTGCCGCGTGTTACGTACGTACTACCTACTACAAAGTACTGTGCCAACAGCCCTGTCAGTACTACCTTAGTACATGTAGCGTCCAGTCGAATTGAGAAGGCCAGAACTGATGGTTAAATGTCTTTTAATGAGCCTTTCCGTGTCATTCAACCAACGTAAGAGCTAGACAGAATAAAATAAAAAAGACAATTACATTTTGGACGTAAATCCCTGTATTTCTAACTCATTACATTGGTACTATATTTTCACAACATATACATCCATTAAACATTTCAAATATCTCAAATACAATCGTTTTCCACTACAGACCTTGTTCCCCTGTCGACTGTAGCTAGATCCTTGAGTTTATCCGTGTTTTGTCCGTTTTCCGTTGTTCAATTTACTTTTCGTCTTTTCCAGTGTGTCAAGTAGACTTCCGTTTTACCATCACTTCCGGTTACACAGGAAGTTACCAAAATAAAGCAAAACCTTACCATAAAACATAAATGTGTCAAATTGACCTTTACACTCCCATCAAATTATTTTCTGTTAATGAACATGAAATAAAACACAAATAATTTCTTAAAGTTACTTAACCGTAAAACAACTATATGAACATGTAATAATTACAACATCTCAGTGCATTTTAGCTTTTATAACATTTACTTTCCACAACCTTCTAATAGCAGAACTAACTTATGAACTGGGCGTTCCACTATAGACATTTTATGCAAACGTTCACCCTTTTTGTTAAGATTTCTGTCTGCAAAAGCTATTTTAACCTTTCTCACAAGTCCATCTGTATCTGTTACAGTCTCCAAAACTCTTCCAAGTCTCCATTGTGATCGTGGTTGAGTTTCATCTTTGTCCATCACTATGTCACCTGTTTGAATATTTCGTTTAGGAGTGTGCCATCGTTGTCGGACCATAATGTTTTGAATGAGTTTGGAAGTGATGAGTTTCGCAGCCTTCCTCCCACCTTGAGCATATCGTCTTTATCCAAGAAAAGATCCAAGTTGTGCATTTTATTGTTTTTTGATAATGCTTTTCCTTTGCTTAGTGACTTTATTTCAGTGGAATATTCTTGTCTTTGTAGGTCTTTGATGATGAATATTTCTGCATTTTGTCTTTCGGTTACAGTGCTCCGTGATTTTGATTTGTCTTTGAGCAGATATCGTTTGAGACGTGCTACTGCACTGACTGCGCGAGACCAGGATGAGAACTTGGTGAGACGGTCACTAAGACTTCTGTGTTCTGTAGTTTGTGTATTTAATGACTGCACTTTTCTCACCTCTGGGTCTCCTATTGGGAGTTCAATTGTCTCTTTTGAAGGAAAATGTATCTCCTTTTCCCACAAGAACTGAGGCCCTGTAAGCCAATTGGATGACAGTAGTTCATTTACTGTTGTTCCTCTTGATGCCATGTCAGCAGGGTTTTCAATTGTAGGTACATAAAACCATTGTCGTGGGGTGGTATTGTTGCGGATCCTTTGCACTCTGTTAGCGACAAACGTGTGGAAGCGTCTTGCTTCATTATTTCTGTACCCCAGAGTAACCTTTGAGTCCGTCCAAAAGAACTCCTCCACGTTATCATAGAGTAGCTCCTCCTTTAGCATGTTGCTTACTGTGACTGATACTGTAGCTGCAGTCAATTCTAGCCTTGGAATTGTGGTGACCTTTGTTGGAGAGACACGTGCTTTGCCCATAATAAAGCTACAGTGGACATCTTTGTTTTTATTTATCAGTCTTAAGTAAGTGCATTGTCCATATCCTGTTGTGCTTGCATCAGAAAAGTGATGCAATTCCTTTTTTGCTACATCTCCAAATATTGCAGGAACATAACATCTGTTTATTTGCAACTTTTTCAGATTGTTCAAATCCCTTTTCCAACTCTCCCACCGTGGCTTGAGATATTCAGGTAACGGCTCGTCCCAGTCCATTCCTTGACGACACATTTCTTGGAGGATTTTTTTGCCATTGAGCACGTAAGGAGCAACAAATCCCAAGGGGTCGTATATTGCTGCGACTGTGGACAAGATTCCACGCCTAGTTGGTGGTTGGTCTTTTTCTGCGATGTTAAACGTGAAACAATCTTTTTCTATGTTCCAATAAATGCCAAGTGCTCTTTCTGTTTGTGTCTCGGTGAACGTCAAGTCCTTTGTTTTTGTGTCTACTGCATGTTCCGAAGCAGGGATGCTATCAAGAACACTGTTGTTGGACACAAACTTGTGTAACCTTAGTCCACCTTTTGCACAAAGTTCACCCGCTTCTTTTGCTAGTTGTACAGCGTCCTTCACCGTCTCCACACTTGTGACTCCATCATCAACATAGAAGTCTCTGGCAATGAACTGTGAGCCTACAGGGTACTCATGGTTGTTCTCTTTGGCCATATGTTTGAGTCCATAGTTCGCACAACCAGGTGACGAAACTGCGCCAAAGAGGTGTACCGTCATCCTGTATGCTTGGGGGGGGTTTACTCATGTCACCGTCTTTCCACCATAAGAACCGTAAGTAGTTGCGATCGTTTGTGTTGACTTTGAACTGGTGGAACATCTTTTCTATGTCACACATTAGAGCAACTTGATGTTGTCGAAAACGTACAAGTACACCAGTTAAGTTGTTAATCATGTCAGGGCCGGTAAGTAAATGTTCGTTAAGACAGGTACCTTTGTGCTTAGCTGAGCAATCAAACACCACGCGCAGCCTTTCTGGTTTCTTTGGATGATATATGCCGTGGTGCGGTATGTACCATGTCTCACCTTCTGGGCCATTATCATCTGTCTCTTCTGCATCACCTCTTTTGATGATGTCATTCATGTATGTGACGTAGTCCTTTCTGTATTTTTCATCACGCATAAGTTTCCTTTTGAGCTGATTGAGTCTGCTTTCAACAAGTTTTCTGTTATCTTGCAATTGCGGCCTTTTCTTGAAGGGTAATGGCATCTTGTAATGTCCATTCTCAGTTTGTATTATGCCTTGTTCAAGTTTCTCGAGGAACGCGAGATCCTCCTGTGACACAGCTTTCTCGTTTCTTTCACCATCTTTGAAGTCCTTTTCTAAAGCACGTATTGCATCTGCAGGAGTGGAAGGAGGGATTTCCTTGACGGTTATTCTGTGACAGACACTGTTCATTGTGCATGTTTCGTTGCAAGGCACTGAATTACCAACTATGCTCCATCCTAAATCAGTGTGAATAGCATATGGCTCATTGTCTTTGCCAAGGAGTACTTGTCTGGGTGCTAAAGCTCTGGGACAAGTGTAACCAATGAGAAGACTTACTTCACAATTTAGGAGCGGCGGGACATCATCCGCAATGGGTAACAGATGACTCCACAATTTGGCTGTTTCACATGTTGGTATGTGTTCTCTGTTTGCAGGTATGTAGTCCTTTGTGTAAGCAGTGGGGAGCCTTATCACTGTTGCTGAATTGTAACCTCTCACCAGAAGATCACACACTTTTCCGCTGCTTACAACTGCATTTTTACCCATCATTGTAGTCAGTTTGAGTTTTACTGGGCACACATCTGCTTGCAGTTCACGTGTTATATCTTGATCAATAAAGACTGTGTCACTCTGAGTGTCTAATAATGCATAGACTAGTTTTTCCTTTTGTGGGTTTGTGGCAGTTGACACCCATACTGGAACTATCATTGAGGTGCTGACAGCGTGTTCTGCTCTAGCAACATTTAGTGACATGGCTGTTGCAGCTTCCAGTGTGTTACCTTGAATTGCGTTGTCTGTACTCACGTGACCTTGTGTGCTTCTTTGCAGGCGGTAGCTGTAGTTTTCATCATGAAGACAGGTTGGGTGTCTCTTAGAGCAAGTCTCACAAGTGAGGCGGCGTCTGCAGTCCTTAGCGTTGTGCCCTTGTTTTAAACAACCATAACAAAGTTTGTTGTCCTTTATATTTTTCTTTCTGTTTTCTAGGGTCATTTTCAGAAAGTCTTGGCACTTAATAAGTGGATGTGTCTCTTGGCACAACATGCATGAAGAGCCACTGTGCATTTTAGATTTTGCCTGATTGTCGCCATGTTCAGTTGCGTTTGTGTTAAATACACCTACTTTGTTCCTTTTGATTTCCTTTGTATTCCTTTTATCATCATTTGTTTCAGTGGACCGTAGTGCATGAATGGAGGTGACTGGATTACATGCAACTTTGGCCTCAAGTGAGAGGAAGGAAGCAAAATCATTATAGCTGGGAAACTCACCACCGTTCATAAGTGTCTTTGTCACATGCCTGTTCCATCTCGCATTTATCCAGTCTGGTAGTTTATGCAACAATTTCTGATTTTCTTCGCAGTCGTTGAGTATTTGCAACCCCTTTACATGCGGCATAGCAAGCGTACATGCATTTACAAAGTCTGCAAAGTTCCTTAGTCCATCGGCATCTTTAGATTGTATTTTTGGCCAGTTAGACAACTTCTCTCTAAATGCTCTTTGTATCACAAATGGCTGGCCATACCTTTGGTTTAGTTTCTCTCAGGCGTCTTTATATGCTTCTTCATCATTTCTAAAGAAAGTCCCTTAAGGCATTTGCGAGCTGGGCCAGTCACATATCTTTTTAGATAATACAGTTTATCCGCTGCTGAGATGCCATTTTGTTCAATGAGTGATATAAAGGTGGATTTCCATTCAATAAACTTTATAGGCTCACCACTAAACATTGTTGGCTCTGGTGTGGGGAGTCTGTTCATTCTTATACTGTCTTGTAGAGCCTGTGCAAGCTGGCTAACACTAGGGGGAGCTGTTGACACAGGTATGGTATGAGGCAATACAGTTTGTTTGGGTGTGTGCTCTGGGCTCACCTGTTCACTTTTAACTGACTGCGCGTCGTCTAGTTGAGCCAATTCTGTTATAGGCTTCCCACCTGGCACGAGCTGCCTCCAGGTCCTTCTCAGCTCTCAAACGTTCCAACTCTGATGTTTGAATTGCCATTTGTTTATTATGCTCTTCTTCTAGAGCCTTTATCTTTTCCCTTTGTCTTTGCTCCTCTTGTACAATCTTATACTCCGCTTCCTTTGCTGCGAGTTCGGCCGCTGCGTCTGCTCGTCTTGATGTTAGGAGTGAAGCTGAGGAGTGTTGACTGTGGTTTGATGCTGCGGTTGAGCCATATATGGACTGGGCGTAATCGTACTCTAACAGTCCACGTAAACGTTTTCTTTCACGCTCTGCATCAAAATCTCCATCTACTCCACTTATTCTTTCCAGAATTATTCTTACGACGTCATGTGTCACTGCTTCACATGCATCAGTTTTTCTCCTTATGTCTGATGAAGGTGCCATGGAACTTCTCATGTCATTGTACAGTTTTAACAGATCATCTCTCTTTTGTTCTAGTATGTCTGCTAGATCAGCTATTTCCTTTTCTGAAATGTCTGACTTTAGTTTTTCTCGTGTTTCACGCACCTGCATTTTCCACTGTTCGTATAGTCAAAAGTCTTTTTTCCTTTTTGCTTGTTTCTTCTTTCTGATAAGTTACCATTTTTTCAGTTGGTACTTTGACTCTTTCAGAACGTCGTGATATTGCTGATGTGCTTTGGACTTTGTCTTGCAGCTGCCTCAATGTTTTCTGTTTACTTGAGATTGCATCTTTAATGTCTTGTCTATTCTCACTTTCACTTTGAAGCGAGTCCTTTAAGTCATTTATTTCTTCTTGTAAATTTGTAATTCGATCGTTACTGTCTTCTGGATTTTCAGCTTCGTACTCCTCCATTTTGGATTTATTCTTCTTTCACCTTTTAGCTTTGTACTTCCTGACCAGCTTCTGCCATCTGCTGGACGTTGTGGGTGTTGCCTTGAAACCGTAAGCCCTCGTGGTGCAGCAAAATGGCGGCGGTCAAGCTCTTACTGTAGCGTCCAGTCGAATTGAGAAGGCCAGAACTGATGGTTAAATGTCTTTTAATGAGCCTTTCCGTGTCATTCAACCAACGTAAGAGCTAGACAGAATAAAATAAAAAGACAATTACATTTTGGACGTAAATCCCCGTATTTCTAACTCATTACATTGGTACTATATTTTCACAACATATACATCCATTAAACATTTCAAATATCTCATAAATACAATCGTTTTCCACTACAGACCTTGTTCCCCTGTCGACTGTAGCTAGATCCTTGAGTTTATCCGTGTTTTGTCCGTGTTTTGTCCGTTTTCCGTTGTTCAATTTACTTTTCGTCTTTTCCAGTGTGTCAAGTAGACTTCCGTTTTACCATCACTTCCGGTTACACAGGAAGTTACCAAAATAAAGCAAAACCTTACCATAAAACATAAATGTGTCAAATTGACCTTTACAGTACAACTGGTAAGTACATGTTCTTTGTGTGGCTTGACTAGACTCTTCTTGTTCAAATTGCCACCTTTTTGGTATTACTGCCAAATTGTTTCTCGTCTTACTTACATTTACAGTTAGGATGACGATTTCTGATAATACTTGGGCAGACGTTTGATACATTTCATAGCATCGCAGGAAAATCCATTGACCATGAACTAATAGTAAATCTTTTTGTATCTTTACAGTTCTCCATAAAAGACAAGCATGGAGCCAGAAACCAGACTGGACTTTCTGGAGGTCGTCCTGAAGGCTTCTGGCACACTGGACCACTTTCTGGACAGCGAATGGTCAAGCCCAAGTCCTCCACCATCTCCAGTGGCCCCTCTGGCCTCACTGCTTGCAGTCAGCACTGAGCAGTTGAGCACCATAGATGTTGAGGCCTATGTGAATACTATGGACTGGGAGGAGATGAGGTCCACTTTCACTGCATCAATTGAGGCCGTGTTGGCTGAAAATCCAGCACTTGCTTCTGTGGAAGTGCCTTGTTCTGCACCACCAATGCCAGCGTTCATACCTGCGCAAGAGACACCATCAATTGCTCACCAGCTGAGTAGCAAGCGACCTGTGACCTGTGCGGTTTCTCAGCCAATCCATGTGCCAACAAATATGTTTTATTTTCATATTTGTAACAACAGCCAGACACTGTACACCAGGACGCCTTCTACCACTCGTGGCTCTGTCTCTATGGCACCCAGCAATGTCACTTCAAGGTAACATGAAAATAAATAAAATATTCTGGTTAGATAAGGTTATGATAATAATAATAATGGTTAAAAACTAGCTGCTTGTGTAAGTTTCTGGATTTGAGTCTGCATTCACTAACGTTTATATCTTTTCTTCTTTCAGGAAGCGAAAGCGAGACTCTGTCAACTCGTACGTTAAGAAGCCATTAAACGCCTTCATGCTGTACAGAGCTGAGCAGAGGCTGAAAATCCAGCACGATCTCAAAATCACAAACTCATCTGTAGTCAGCCAAGAGGCGGGAAAGTGCCGGAAGTCTCTGTCTGCAGAGGAGCAGGCCCCGTACTTTCAACGGGCACGCAAAATACGTCTGGAGCACGAGGCTATGCTCCAGCCTACATATGGCCCCGTCACGAGGATGTGCCCATATGCTCCTTTGCCCTCTCATCCCGCACCATCGTACCAGCCTCAGACTGTCCCGTTGCAGATTCTTAATTTTTAAAGTGCATTTTACTTTTTGTATTCAGTTGCTCATATTGTTGTAAATAAAAACCTGTATTAATGCATTGAAAAACTGTTTGTGTTGTTTCATAGTGTGCAAAGGTCCAGGTTTAATCTGGGGCTAAATATAGTTTTAGGTGCTAGTTGGTCGGCCTGTCTGTCTGAGGGAGTCTGATCTCTCCTTCACTGTGGAACTACTCAAGGTTTCTACTTTTCCCCAAAGAGGTTTTGTAGTTTTTCCTTGCCGAGAAGGAGGGTCTAAGGACAGGGGACTAGTCCCTATGAACATTGTTTAATCTGTTCTCACTGCAGCTGTTGTAACTTTCTCACTGTCAAAGCTGCAGCCTGAGCCCGGGGGTCCTGGGGGTCCTGGGGGTCCTGGGGTCCTGGGGGTCCTGGGGGTCCTGGGGGTCCTGGGGTCCTGGGGTCCTGGGGGTCCTGGGGGTCCGCTCTGACCATACGTCTTTGTTACGTTCTCTTCTGTTCGTACAGTTCCTCAAAATGGGACAAAAGATGGGTTCATCAAAGTGCACTATGTCACTCTCTTGTTATTTTGCTGTTGGTAAATGTATCACAGCCATGCCCTTGTTACCATAGACACGTGATTCATCCTAATAGACGTCCAAGTATGTCATATGTATGTGCTTTGTTGTGTTTGTACAATACATTGAATCATGTGCAAATCTCAATGCAACAGTGTTGGTTGTTTTCCTCATACATGTATTCTGATACAGGAATGGATCATCACAGCAGAAACACAGCCTTTTTGAACCAATCAGCAGGACACGGCCTTAATCCTGCTGCTTTTATACTAGATAAAAAGCAAACTTCAAAATTTCGTTGAATTTTAAGCAGCCAATCAGACCATAAACCCCTTTCCCTGTAAAAGTCAAATATGCTTAATATAACAAGTATAAAAGCTATAAAGCTGTTATTTTGTCCCTGAACCAAACCCAAAGTGCCCTCAAAGGTCTAAAGTCACTGGCTCCAGTCACCCACACACCCTAAAGGGAACAAGCAGGAGGAAATGAAAGAATGAATGAATGTCACATTGTGGTTCACCTGCTCTCTCTCACCTCAAACACAGACACAGTGTTCTGGAGATCAGGTCTGTGTTTGTAATGGCTGTCAGTGCCATTAGAGGGACTCTGTCAGGTTATACTGTATGTGTTTAGGGAGAAAGTCAAGAAATTGCATGAAATAAGAACATTGTTATATTAATCTTGAGAAGAGCATCGCAAATATAAAATTATCAATCCTTTCGAAGTCTCTAAATATCAAACAAGCCGAGTCAAAGGAAATGTTACTTGTTAGAGAGCGATGTGTTCCACTACATGTAAGCACTATATTGTTCGGCGTAGGGATACGCTCTGTTCAATTAATAAAGGCGGAACCTCCTGTTCACGGAGGATGTACTGGTTGTGAAGAGGAAAGATTTCTTCCTCTTTATAGTGGAAGTGATTAACTGTACTGGGCAAACCAAGAAGAGATCCGAAAAGACTAAGATCATCGCTAAGGCTGCAGGGAAGTACTTTGGAGCTGGGGGCCCCGAGTGGACGGAGATAGAGGATGCGCTGCGGGAGGGCGCCCTGCCCCATTCTGGCAGTGGGAGTGGGGGGGCTCCCGATGCGCCGTCAGGTTCCGGGGGCTCATAATGGCGGTGGTTGTCTTGCAATGGAATGCGCGTAGTCTTCGTGCTAATGGCCAGGAATTTAAGCATTTTGTCTCTACCTTGTTGAACAAGCCTCACGTTATGTGCGTGCAGGAGACTTGGTTACGACCTAGGTGGGGTTTTGGGATACAAGGGTATGTGTGTGTTAGGAATGATAGGGAGCAGGGTAGAGGCGGAGGTGTGGCTGTGTTTGTCCGAGATGACCTAAATTACGTTGTTGTCAGTGTGAGTAAAGCGCCGGAGGCCCTGGCGGTGAGGGTCTGGCTGGGTGGTGAAGCTGTTACTGTGGTTAACCTTTATAATCCGTGTGGTGAGTTAACGCTAGAGTCCTTACATAGTATCGGTAAGGATGTTCGGGGAAAGGCCGTGTGGTGTGGGGATTTTAATGCGCATAGCGCTTTGTGGGGCGGTAGTGGTACCGATAGGTATGGGCAGGTGGTAGAGGGTTTTATCAATCAAAGGGAGTTGGTTTGTCTGAATGATGGGGGTGGGACCCGCTATGATATGGGGACCGGTGCGGAAAGTGCAATAGATCTTACACTTGTGTCCAAGGAGTTAGCTGGTGTTTGTAGTTGGGAGGTTCTTGGTAATCTTTCTTTTGGTAGCGATCACTATCTAGTCCGCACCGTGATTGGCTTTGGGAGCTGTGTGGTCAGGGGGACGAGGATCCAGAGGTGGCAGTTGGCAAGGGCGAACTGGGGGGCTTTCCTGAGGAAAGCTGATGATGGTTCTAGGGTTCTGCAGGAAGGAGGATTGACTCAGGTGGATGATCTCAATAGTGCAATTGTCTCGCTCATCACGCAGTCAGCGGTAGGCACAATTCCTAAGAGTGGTGGTAGTGGACATAGGAAGCGGGTGCCGTGGTGGACTGAAGCATGTGGTCATGCTGTTAGGGCGAGAAATGCGGCGTTTCGCCGGCTAAGGGTTGCCCACACTGAGGGTGCCCTCATTGACTACAAGAGCTGTTGTGCGGAAAACTGTGAGAACGGCCAAGAGTGCCTATTGGAGGCGGTATTGTTCCAAAATTGGGAGAGAAACGCGTCTCGGGGATGTTTGGGGGATGATTAAGCGGATGCATGGGGTTGAGCGCCGTCATGGGACCCCGGTCCTAATACTGAATGGTGTTGAAGCAGTCAGCGACGTTGACAAAGCTGAACTGTTGGCCAGCACCTTTGTGTCGGTGCACAGCTCTGACAATCTCTCACCTGCGGAAAGGCACTACAGGGAGAGTACTTTGGCCCAGAATTCTGAGCTGATTGGGCACCAGCCTTCGACTCAAGATGACCTTGACCTTCCGTTTAGTTTGTTTGAGCTAAGGAGAGCACTTTCTAAGGCGAAACAGACAGCCCCGGGTAAAGATGAGGTGTGCTATGACATGCTCTCTCATTTGACTGATGACACGCTTGGGCTAGTCCTGGGTCTTTTCAACCGTGTTTGGGATTCAGGTTGTGTTCCATCTGCGTGGAAACAGTCTACGGTGGTGCCGGTTCTGAAGCCGGGTAGGCCAGCGTCTGACCCTTCAAGTTATAGGCCGATTGCCTTGACGTCGCAGCTCGGGAAAACGATGGAGCGCATGGTTACCGAGCGGTTGGATTACTTCTTGGAGAGTCAGGGTTTGCTTCCCGCGCACCAGAGTGGTTTCCGTAGGGGCAGGAACACCATGGATTCCGTGTTGTGTTTGGAATCTGATATCCAGCTGGCCAGGGCTCAGAAAGAAAAGGTTATTGCGGTGCTCTTTGATGTGGAGAAGGCGTACGATATGGTTTGGAAGGATGGGCTCCTCATTAAGCTGCGGAAGTGTGGTGTGAAGGGTAAACTGTTTAACTGGGTCCGGAGCTTTCTGTCTGGCCGGCGTATCCAAACCAGAGTGGGCGCTGCTTACTCTGGGGTCTATGGGGTGGAGAATGGGATCCCGCAGGGGAGTGTGTGTAGCCCTATCTTGTTCAATGTTATGATTAAGGACATCTTTGACGACGTGGATGGGTCTGTTGGGAGGAGCCTTTATGCTGACGATGGCGCTCTATGGATGAGAGGGAGGAATCTCCGGTTTTACGAGGCGAAACTGCAAAGGGCAATACAGCAGGTGGAGCAGTGGACCCTGAAGTGGGGGTTTAAACTGTCCGTACGGAAGTCTCAAGTGATCTGTTTCTTCAATGGACATAGGGACGTCTCCCTTCGACTGCATGGGCAGGTGCTCGAACAGGTCAGGGAGGTGAGGTTCTTGGGGGTCACCTTTGACGAGAGGCTTAGTTGGCGTCGGCACATTGATGAGGTCAGTGGTAAATGCAAAAGGGTGAATAACTTGCTTCGTTGTCTATCCGGCCAGGACTGGGGGGCCAGCAGAAGGTCGCTCCTGGGTATTTATCGGGCCGTCATGAGGGCGGCTATTGATTATGGCTGTATAGCCTACATGTCTGCGGCTGAGACTAACTTAAAGAAGCTTGATGTGGAGCAAGCCCAGGCCTTGCGCATCTGCTGTAGGGCTTTTAGGACCTCCCCTGTCTCGGCGCTGCAGGTTGAGTTGGGGGAATTGCCGTTACGGCTCCGGAGGCTAGAACTTCTGTTGGCTTACTGGGTGAATGTGCAAGGTCATACGAGCTCTCACCCGGTGAGGGACTTTCTCAGGGTTGATGGGGGGCAGAGTGAGGCTGGCGGTATGATTTTCAGCCAGGTAGGAAATGCGAAGGCGCGGCTTGCGGGGGTTGGTGATCTGCGTGTGAGCCCGTCGGTGGCTTTGTCTGCTATAGCTCCGTGGAAGTTTGTCCCGGCTCCTGTTGATGTTAGCTTGCATGGCAAGCTTAGAGGAGTCGCTGGGAGGGCACCGCAGTTTGCCGTTCAAGCGCTCATCGATAAGCACTCAGGTGATGTGTTTATTTATACCGACGGGTCTAGGGATCCTGAGAGTGGGCGTACTGGCGCCGCTTATTTTGTGCCTGACCTGGGGCTAGCGGTCAAGAAGAGGTTGACAGATCGCCTTTCTGTTTTCACGTCGGAACTTATAGCGATACGGTTGGCATTGGAATGGGCGGAATCTGCTTTGCAGTGTTGCGGCATTGTGGTGGCCTCTGACAGCCTTTCTGCATTGCAAAGCATTAAATCTGGGAAATCGGATTGCAGACAGGATGTGTTGAATGGCATCTTCTGTCTGATGCTCTCCCTGTCCAGGAAGGATGTGAGGGTTTCCTTCATTTGGGTCCCTGCGCATGTGGGGGTGGATGGTAACGAAATGGCTGATACACTGGCTAAACGTTCCCTTAGGCGGCCATCAATTGATGTGGCGGTTGAGTTAAGCAAATCTGAAATCAAGCCCGTTATCAAGAGTCATGTGGTCGGCCTTTGGCAGGAATTTTGGAGCCACTGTGTTACTGGACGGCATCTCTATCACATAAAGGGTAGTGTGGGTCCTTGCAGGTCTATGGGCAGGAACGCGTGGGAGGAAAGGGCCTTCGCCCGCATGAGGATTGGCCATGCTGGACTCAATTGGTCACTGAGTAGGATAGGCAAACATCCGACCGGTCTGTGTGGTCACTGTCGGGTGCCAGAGACTGTCGAGCATGTGCTGATTTGCTGTGAGGCTTATGATAGAGAAAGGGCCGGGTTGGCCTTGTGGTTTCGGAATAATGGGCGGGAGTTCAATCTGCGGAACGTTCTGGCGATCCAGTCACAGGGTTTGTGTCAGGCTGTGGTTGCTTACTTATGTAGCACAGGGCTGGGTAAACGTTTATAGAGTTGGGGGGTGTTGGAGACTGAGCCGAGGATGAGGAGCAAGAGGATGTTCTAACGCGCTTGGACTTCATGGGCCTAGAAACGCCAAAGTGATGGAAGAAGGACTTCTAAAGGATAAAACGACAAAGACGTCCCATGACCTCATGGGCTTTGTAAAACAACAAAGACGTCCCATGATCTCATGGGCTTTGTACTTCCAAAGCACCGAACGTCGGAGAGGGCGAGGAGGGTGAAGAGGAGTCTCCCTGGAGTGGGGCCGGTTGGTCTCTGACACAACGGCTATTCTGGTCACGGGGACACATCGTGACCTCATGGGCTTTGTGGCGCCAGGGCAGTGGGAGGAGTGCTTTTGCGGACTACGACAGAGTCTGAGGACTACGAAACGTCTGAGGAATAAAGTCTGGCGGTAATGCAACACTCGGATGCCAACCGCCATAAAACAACAACAACAACAACAACACTTCACTCACGGGACCGGAGCAGTGAACAGTGCGGCTACCGATAAAACGACACACGAGTCTTCTGTCCTGCATTATATACCTGGTGTACCAAGACTGAGTATTCTGCAAAGATGTCACAGTCAGATGGCACGGGAGAGAGTGCACAAGCTGAGCGAAACGCTGCAATGAACCCAACATTACTTTTTAAAATAAAGTAAAAGTAAACCACAAAACTGAGTTGATTCTCTAATGTCTATTGGTTATATTTCCCAAAACATCTCCCGCTTATAAGCAAAACGTGTAACGGACCGTCATAGAGTTAGTTTGTGTGATATGTTAAGTCTCCACAGCCGGGGCAAAGTTCAGAGGGGTTTGTCTTCAGTTTGTGTGTTGCCCCAGAATGATTTCTGCAGCATCTATGGTCACGTCTTGCTGCAATTACACAAAACGAGCACGTTTGAAAGTGACAAAAAAAAACAACACTGCAAGACAAAAGATGTTGATGTTGTACCTTAATAAAGCAGAAACTAATGTATTTCTCAAAATCTTTTTTTGATTCGTCCCCAACAAATGCCGTCACTGGTATCGCTCCCAATTTGTACAAAAACAAACAATAAAGGACAGACTATTTGAGTATTGTTGTACTAGTTTATCCTGTGTACTTGAGCTTTTACATTCCGACAATCACCTGGTCAAACGAGTGTCTTCTGTCCATAATAGACTTGGTATTGCTCACTCGCTCATCATGACGGACACTGACCGTTAAGTGGAGGAAAAGTAGGTGTTTGGGCATAAACCCGCCTCGATAAGACCTCTCCAGTTTGTCACATGCTCAAACACTCACTACATGTGACTGTGGTAGAAACTTTTCTTTGATCATCCACTTCACAAATCTGTGTCATAAGCATCGTCCTTCATGTGTGACAGGTCCAGATCTAAAAATGATACATCAGGATGGATACTCTTACTGGATAATGGTTTACTCCTCATCATATCAGCTTTGTATTGTTGACATTATTTGTGCAAAAAATAAGCATTATTTTAGTAGTAAAGTAAAATATGCTGATTTAAGGCTTCTAGATATAAAACATTGACAATTAAAGTGTACTGTCAGAGGGGTGTAAGGTCAGAGAGTGAAGGGTCTGTCCTGTGTCATGTCAGAGGGGTGTAATGTCAGAGAGTGAGGGGTCTGTCCTGTGTCATGTCAGAGGGGTGTAAGGTCAGAGAGTGAGGGGTCTGTCCTGTGTCATGTCAGAGGGGTGTAAGGTCAGAGAGTGAAGGGTCTGTCCTGTGTCATGTCAGAGGGGTGTAGGGTCAGAGAGTGAGGGGTCTGTCCTGTGTCATGTCAGAGGGGTGTAGGGTCAGAGAGTGAGGGGTCTGTCCTGTGTCATGTCAGAGGGGTGTAGGGTCAGAGAGTGAGGGGTCTGTCCTGTGTCATGTCAGAGGGGTGTAGGGTCAGAGAGTGAGGGGTCTGTCCTGTGTCATGTCAGAGGGGTGTAGGGTCAGAGAGTGAGGGGTCTGTCCTGTGTCATGTCAGAGGGGTGTAGGGTCAGAGAGTGAGGGGTCTGTCCTGTGTCATGTCAGAGGGGTGTAAGGTCAGAGAGTGAAGGGTCTGTCCTGTGTCATGTCAGAGGGGTGTAGGGTCAGAGAATGAGGGGTCTGTCCTGTGTCAGAATTAGAGTTTGAACTGATCGTTTAGTCTGTGTTGTCATTATACTGTTTTGTGTTGTATTGTCTTCTATTGTATTACAACACATTCTAATGTTAAAGTGCGTTGTGTTGAGTGGGAACTATATTTCACCCTGGAGAGACTCAGACACAAAAGCAGAAAAGATGTTTTAGCGAACTTTATTGCAAAGTTTATTTGGCGCTCAGACCCCGGTGGAAGGCGTAGCGATCATGGGCACTCCATGATTTGATTGAATTAGATACCTTCCCCCCGGAGCCTGGAGACTGGTGGTGGTAGATGTGGAGAGAATAATAGATGCAGAGGAGGAGCAGGGGAGGTGGTGGGTCGCAGATACGGTTTGAAGCGACTGAGCCATCAACCTGAGCGCTTAAATGCTGCCGCCTGTGCGTTGATTGGAGCGGGGAGGAGTGACTGAGAGCGTTGATTGGGGATGAGGAGCAGGTGTAGGGGCCATGACGCGGACGTCCCCCGTCCTTTTACCAATCCTTCTTGGCCGGGAAAAACTGCATAACCTCTTTGGGATAAGCGCAGAAACCTGGAAGAGTCCATGGTGAAGTGAGGGATCTGACTCTCACAGACGGACGCCCGCTTGAGTGCGATGATGGGGCTGGGGAGAGGGGTCCTTCCATGGAGGCCGACGCAGATTTAGGTTAGGTCTTCCAGGTGAACTTACGCAGGCTTCATATATATTTTCGTTATGTGAACTATATGTGCAGGGTTGACACAAATAGAATAATTGATATTTCCCTTGAAGAAATTGTGTTTTTTAAAATGCACTCTTCAAACAAATGCCTAATATTAAGTAATAGGTATTTAAATAAATCCTCATTCTTTTTGAGTTTTCAAGAAAACAATCATTTATATCGGCATAGAGCGGGTGTTATTCCTCTTGAAGTGATGGCTATGGAAAAAATACAATCTTAAATAACATAATAAGTGAACAAGTGCTCAAAAAATCTTTACATATAAATATAATGTTTAAAACAAATCATTACATGTACAATGTTTACAATAAATCTTTATATTTACAAAGTTTATAACAAATCATTATATTTACAAATGTTTACAGTAAATCTTTATATTCACAACTATACTACAGCTGAATGTGAGTGTAAAATGTGCCAGGGATCAGGTCCACAGCAGCTTGGTACATGTTCAGTCTGAGGCTGGTACGATGGTGCCAGATAGAAGGGATCAGGTGCATATGGACTCATCCTCATGACGGGGCCATATGCAGGCTCAGCTCAGACGTTTTCCATCTTCCTCTTCTTATGTTTTTGGCTATAATTGTCCTTGAACGACCAGTCGGGGAACATAGCCTCGTGCTCCAGGCGTAGTTTGCGTGCCTGTTCAAAGTACGGGGCCTGCTCCTCTGCAGACAGAGATGCCCAGCACTTTCCCACCTCTTTGTTGACTGTAGCTGAGTTGGTGATTTTGAGCTCCTGCTGGATTTTCAGCCTCTTCTCAGCTCTGTACAACATGAAGGCGTTTAATGGCCTCTTAATGCACATAGTTGGAGCGTACGGTCCCAGGGTAGGCGTGTGTATTTGCTGAGAAACCACTGTGTGGGCCTCAGGTTGGTTGCCTCTCAGCTGGTGAGCAATTGATTGCGTCTCTTGTGCAGGTATGAACGCTGGCATCGGTGTTGCAGAAGGCCCTCCCACAGAACCAAGTGCTGGAACTTCAGCATCAATGACCAAACCTTGATCCTCCAACATGCCCTTAATCGATGTTATGAGAGTGGACCTAATCTCCTCATAGTCCATAGTGTTCAAATAGGCCTCAACATCGATGGTGCTAAATTGCTCAGCGCTGACTTCAGGCGTTGAGGCCAGAGGGGCCGCAGGAGAAGGTGGAGGACTTGGGCACAACCAATCGCTGTCCAAAAAGTGGCCCAGTATTCCAGAAGTCTTCAGGATGACCTCCAGAAAGTCCAGTCTGGTCTCTGACTCCATGATGGTCCTTTATGGAGAACTGTAAAGACACAAAAAAGAATATTTCTGTGATGCTATGAAATGTATCAAAAGTAAGCCTTATTACCAGAAATCATCATCCTAACTGTAAATTTAAGTAAGACGTGAAACAATTTACAGTAATACCAAAAAGGTGGCAATTTGACTTATCAACTCACTGCAATTTGGGGTAATTTCACTGTGATTTTCCAAAACAGGGCCAAAGAACGAGTACTTACTAGATGTACTAAGCTCGTACTGACAGAGCTGTTAGCTAGTAGCTTGTAGTACAGCGGGAGTGTTATCGATGTGTCGATCGTATACTCGCAACAGCCAAGTGGAAGGTCAAACTGCAAATGAAGGACTCACGGCCTGAACTTATAGTCAGGCTCTTTATGACGTACTAGTCACGTGCCTAATGTCACTGTCGCTATGTGCGTGACGTCAACCCTGACAACAAGCATTCAAATAAAAACATCTACGCTAACAATTTCAACACTTTTTTGTATTCAACAAGACACAGCAAATTTAAGCTTGATAACAAATGCATTTAATGTGAATGAAAGTTTATTTTGTTAGGTTTCCACCTATATCTTTTTCATTGGTTTTTCAAACAGAAACTTTCAGTAAAACTCATAAAAGTCCGACCATTTTCGTGTTTTTAGCTAGGCGGAACTACGCCCCCAAGTATGGACACACAGTACACAGTATTATTGGACATCCTCACCTTTCCATCGTTTCTGGTCTTATTTGTTGGAGTTTTCACTTGAGTTGACTGTATTTTGACTTCATCATAATGTTGAGGCGTTTACTTTACAGGTTGCTGACATCCAGCTCCTACATTTTTATTTCCATTGCACAAAAGTGTAGTTTTGTTTGTTTGTCAGGATACAGCGCCCTCTAGTGGAGGTTTTAAAAGGGCTAAATATTTATCTCATTATGTATTTATACATTTTGCGAATTTTTGAACAATCAAAATACTGACAATATTGCCCAATAAAGAATTTTACATTTAAATTTAAGAGAGTTTCATTATGTGGGACCAAATTATGAAGAGGAAATGGGTATAATTCATAATCCTTTAAAGTAATATTTTCACTACAGGACATCTGTAGTTATGTTTCAAATCATGAAAAAATGTCAGAGGGGTGTAAGGTCAGAGAGTGAGGGGTCTGTCCTGTGTCATGTCAGAGGGGTGTATACTTTAGTCTGCAAAAGTCCAGGTTTTATCTGAGGCTATTTGGATATTATAAGTCCATAATAATACTGTTAAATCCCTGCTTTTTTGTTTGTTTCTTCCAGGTTCTAGTTTATGCAGGTAAGCAGCACAAACTGTAAGACCTGGTGCGGTTTACTAAGATTTAAGCTACACCATAATCTATAGTTATGTTGCTGCTTTATTGTTATGTATGAGCTTATTGTTAATGGTTTTTCTCCACAGGAAGATGAAGTTAGGAGAAAATACATGGAGGCCTTGTTTAGAGCAGAAGAAGCCAAAAGTAAAGAGGAGCTTTAACAAACTTGTCAACAACAACATACTTGAATAAATTCAAGTTATCACTACACCATTTCCCCATTTAAGACTCATAGCTGAAGTGGATATTATACTAAGAACATTAGCCTCTGCCCGTGTCCTTTACAGCAGGTAAACATAGTTTTTACATAAGAGTTAACAGTAGTACATGTACTCTTTCATAAGTACATACTTTTGATATTCTTCCCTTTACAGTGAGACAATTTTATAGTGTTTCATAGAATGCCTGAAAGTATAATTTTAATTTAATTTTCTATTCTCCCTTTGCCTGTTTTTTGTTTCATAGGCCACCAAATTGTACATTATTTACATGCAAAATCCAGTGGTTCCCAAAGTGGATGTCAAGGTACTGAGCTCGGGCTCTTGAGATGGAAAAATGTATGTAATCAATGTTTTCATTTATATCAGTAGATTTAACAAAATGAGGTAAAACAAGACAATAAATGACTCATATTAATGCAATTAAAGCTGCTTTTAATAAGAGTTGTGGGTAAGGTTCTCCTCCTGAAGAACTGGTTCTCCTCCTGAAGAACAGGCTCTCCTCCTGAAGAACAGGCTCTCCTCCTGAAGAACAGGCTCTCCTCCTGAAGAACAGGCTCTCCTCCTGAAGAACAGGCTCTCCTCCTGAAGAACAGGCTCTCCTCTGGTTCTCCGCCTGAAGAACTGGTTCTCCTCCTGAAGAACTGGTTCTCCTCCTGAAGAACAGGTTCTCCTCCTGAAGAACAGGCTCTCCTCCTGAAGAACAGGCTTTCCTCCTGAAGAACAGGCTCTCCTCTGGTTCTCCGCCTGAAGAACTGGTTCTCCTCCTGAAGAACTGGTTCTCCTCCTGAAGAACTGGCTCTCCTCCTGAAGAACTGGTTCTCCTCCTGAAGAACTGGTTCTCCTCCTGAAGAACTGGTTCTCCTCCTGAAGAACTGGTTTTCCTCCTGAAGAACTGGTTCTCCTCCTGAAGAACTGGTTTTCCTCCTGAAGAACTGGTTCTCCTCCTGAAGAACTGGTTTTCCTCCTGAAGAACTGGTTCTCCTCCTGAAGAACTGGTTCTCCTCCTGAGTGGCTCTAGCTCCACTCTCCATCTCGCGTCCGCCCGTCCCTCGGCACCACATTTTCTTCAGCGCGTTTTGCCGTGACTGGGTGGGTGGGGGAGAGTGCACACTCACCTGCGTGCCGTGTCTCCACGTTTTTAGATTAACCCACACACCCTTAAAGTGAAGCACCTCACCTACTCACAGTGACAACAGGCTTAATGCAAGCATACTAACATACTTAACAAAAATCAAGAAACTGTATGAGGAGAAAGTAATGACATAGATAGACTTTAGGTGTCCGGACATTACCAGCTCACTGCTGAAGTAAAGGGACAGGCTACATCTTTATCTTTGAAACAGTCAAGTCACTTCAATGTTTTGAGCATTTTACAATTGGTTCCCATGTGCTTTATGAAGAGTTGTGTGCAATTTACGTTTCTACGTTTCTTTCTAATTGTTCACGAGGCTGTTGTAAATGCAGACAGTAAAGACACAGTGTGATAATGGTATACCTTTATCTTTATTTACAAGTTGCAGAAGAAAAACTGAAGCTATCTTTCTCCACCGTTCTTCCTTTTTTCAGCCATTGCATGAAATCAGCTCAGCTCAACACGAGAGGAAAAGCTGCAGAGAAACAGAGACAAAGAATGCACAATTAAACCTTCACTAATACGAACAGGAAAAGTTTTGCTTTGGTTAAATGACTAAAGTGTTAGCTGCACACGTAAATCTAATACAGTATGTCTGGAGCAGTGGTCTCCCTCTCGGGGACTTTTTTTGGTTTTAAGATTCTTTAAAAATGAATCATCAGAAGAGTTTGGAGTA
Organism: Eucyclogobius newberryi; assembly: GCF_026437365.1. Lineage (NCBI taxonomy): Eukaryota > Metazoa > Chordata > Actinopteri > Gobiiformes > Gobiidae > Eucyclogobius > Eucyclogobius newberryi. The sequence continues at coordinate 33,456,524 of NW_027316278.1, read as the reverse complement.
TTTGACTTCAAATTAGTACAAAGTAATGGTCCAAGAAAATGTGTCAAATACAAGTTATAAAAGTATTGAAGTATATGAAGTTGCAGTGCAAGAAATAAAAATAATCGCATATTGTCAACATAAAACTTTTGTCACTTGTAGACTTAAAGTGGGAAGTACTACTCAAGAGTAGTTATACAAATATTATGCACACAAATATTATTCATGTAGGAGTTAAAGTGTATAAAAACTACTTTGGGAAGAATAATTTAATTATAAAGTTATTAGAGTAAATGGTAGTGAGTAATTTCTTCATTATACTTCAAGCTGACTAGTTCTGTGATTAGTAACCTCTGGGGGCCCATTGCAAAGCTTTAGGCACTTCAAGGTTAAAATGTAAATATGTATATAGAAAATGAATATACATATTAGAGGGTGTAGATTGATGTGGGCCTGCACATGTAGGATACAGAGCAGCAGGGCACAGTCAACAGGTCACAGGCTTGACTTCAACACATCACATATCAGAGAAAATCCGTTTATAAATGCATTTTACTGATCTGCAAATCGTTAAGATCCTTGGGGTATGGATGGAGAAAAAGAGGCTTGGATAAGATAACCATTATTAGTCTGCCAATGGGTAAACAACACAACATAGTCCAACAGCAATAACAAATATTAACTTGTAATATAAGCACTGATTAATCATAATTATAGCATTAATGGGGTTCTCAAAATCCTATTGTTATTACTAACTTACCTTATTGTTGTGTTGTGTCAGGTCACCTGTGGTCAGGCTCCCCACTTGGACATCGAGGCGAGATGTTCTTTGCTTTTTTTGTTCAACAAAACTGCAATAATACCACAGTTACACAAAAATGCATTGTCCTATTTTTCAAACGTATTACATAAACAAAGCATTAACCTTTGTCTTGTAAAGCTGGCTGTAATTTATACTCATTGTTACTTGATGTATGTAATAAAATGTATTACATACATCAAGTAACAATGAGTATAAATATGCTGTGACGTTAGCCTTGTTAGCAAGAAACAGTCCGCTAGCATAAGGTGCTAACTAATGCTAAAATCACGATTTCTGAATAACTTGTACACATTTCTGTATCCACACTAGCTCATTTAAGCAAATGGGCGTATGATAAAACGTGACAGGGGTTAATACATATGGCATTGTGATTTAAATAAGTAATATAGTAAAATATAAGTGACTTACTGTAATGTTTGTGGCTAAAGTTAGTCCCGATGTCAATAACACGAACGACTTCAGACTAGTACTTCTGATTGGTCCAGCCGTTGCAAGGCAACCTGGATCAGGGCGTTCCCTCCTCAGCACATTTGGATTGTTTAAGGTTTTTCAGATGGGAGGAGCAAAAGGACCACGTGCAAAGTAAAGTATTCAGGCAAAAAGGAAAAGCCTAAGGAATTGCTCTATTAAATTACAATCTAAAGATGGTGTTAGTGGCAGAATTATAAATTAAACAGGTAATTTGTTTTTAACAGCAAAGATACTGCGCAGAACCCTCAAGCTCCCAGGCCTCTGGTAGAAGACATATATATATATATATATATATATATATATATATATATATATATATATATATATATATATATATATATATATATAAATGTATATATATATATATGTATAAATATAAATGTACATAAATACATATATGTATAAATAACAAATTCGAATTGAAATTAGAATTTAATAAATAGACTCGTAAACCACTCATTAATATTACGTTTGAAACATAATTTAAATGTTATTTTAATAAATGCTTTATCATTATTAACATGGTCCTTTCTCTTTTCCTCCTCTTATCTCAGCAACAGGCAACACAGCGATCCTCAAACCTGAGCAATAAAACATAATAATATCCCTGTTATTCCAAATATACTGACAAATCAGAAATTACCATAGAAACAGCCGCTTGTTGATTTATTTATTTATTATAAACCTTTTTACAGCATTGGAAAATATTAAGAATGTTTATGTCATGTTTTTTCTCTTACAGAAATCATATTGAAACAAAGAATATATCCCCCCTCGATTTCCATTCATACAGTTTTGGAAAAGCTCCATGAAGCCAGTAGGGGACGCTAAAGAGCCGCATGAGGCTTTGGAACTGCGGGCTGCTGACCCCTGACCTAACTAAAAACCCGAAAATGGCTGGACTTTTAGGAGCTCTACTGAACATATTTGCTTGTAAAACCAATCAAGTAAGATATCGTTAGAAACCTAAGAAAATAAGCTTTCATTCAGACTAATTGCATTTGTTGTAAAACTTAAATTCGCTGTGTTATGACTCGTTGAAAACATAAAGTGTTGAAATTGTTAGCATAGATGTTTTTATTTGAATGTTTGTTGCCAGGGTTTACGTCACCACGCACATAGCGACAGTGACATTAGGCACGTGACTAGAACGTTATTTTCTAGCGCCGCCTCCTGACTATAAATACAGGCCGTGACTTTGGGTCATTTGCAGTCTCTCCATCCACCTGTCTGGTCGCACCCTGTACTCTTTTGCGAGCAGAGCTCAACACACATCGAGAAGCACTGCCGCGTGTTACGTACGTACTACCTACTACAAAGTACTGTGCCAACAGCCCTGTCAGTACTACCTTAGTACAACTGGTAAGTACATGTTCTTTGTGTGGCTTGACTAGGCTCTTCTTGTTCAAATTGCCACCTTTTTGGTATTACTGCCAAATTGTTTCTCGTCTTACTTACATTTACAGTTAGGATGACGATTTCTGATAATACTTGGGCAGATGTTTGATACATTTCATAGCATCGCAGGAAAATCCATTGACCATGAACTAATAGTAAATCTTTTTGTATCTTTACAGTTCTCCATAAAAGACAAGCATGGAGCCAGAAACCAGACTGGACTTTCTGGAGGTCGTCCTTAAGGCTTCTGGCACACTGGACCACTTTCTGGACAGCGAATGGTCAAGCCCAAGTCCTCCACCATCTCCTGTGGCCCCTCTGGCCTCACTGCCTGCAGTCAGCACTGAGCAGTTGAGCACCATAGATGTTGAGGCCTATGTGAATACTATGGACTGGGAGGAGATGAGGTCCACTTTCACTGCATCAATTGAGGCCGTGTTGGCTGAAAATCCAGCACTTGCTTCTGTGGAAGTGCCTTGTTCTGCACCACCAATGCCAGCGTTCATACCTGCGCAAGAGACACCATCAATTGCTCACCAGCTGAGTAGCAAGCGACCTGTGACCTGTGCGGTTTCTCAGCCAATCCATGTGCCAACAAATATGTTTTATTTTCATATTTGTAACAACAGCCAGACACTGTACACCAGGACGCCTTCTACCACTCGTGGCTCTGTCTCTATGGCACCCAGCAATGTCACTTCAAGGTAACATGAAAAAAAAAAAAATATTCTGGTTAGATAAGGTTATGATAATAATAATAATGGTTAAAAACTAGCTGCTTGTGTAAGTTTCTGGATTTGAGTCTGCATTCACTAACGTTTATATCTTTTCTTCTTTCAGGAAGCGAAAGCGAGACTCTGTCAACTCGTACGTTAAGAAGCCATTAAACGCCTTCATGCTGTACAGAGCTGAGCAGAGGCTGAAAATCCAGCACGATCTCAAAATCACAAACTCATCTGTAGTCAGCCAAGAGGCGGGAAAGTGCTGGAAGTCTCTGTCTGCAGAGGAGCAGGCCCCGTACTTTCAACGGGCACGCAAAATACGTCTGGAGCACGAGGCTATGCTCCAGCCTACATATGGCCCCGTCACGAGGATGTGCCCATATGCTCCTTTGCCCTCTCATCCCGCACCATCGTACCAGCCTCAGACTGTCCCGTTGCAGATTCTTAATTTTTAAAGTGCATTTTACTTTTTGTATTCAGTTGCTCATATTGTTGTAAATAAAAACCTGTATTAATGCATTGAAAAACTGTTGTTTCATAGTGTGCAAAGGTCCAGGTTTAATCTGGGGTTAAATATAGTTTTAGGTGCTAGTTGGTCGGCCTGTCTGTCTGAGGGAGTCTGATCTCTCCTTCACTGTGGAACTACTCAAGGTTTCTACTTTTCCCCAAAGAGGTTTTGTAGTTTTTCCTTGCCGAGAAGGAGGGTCTAAGGACAGGGGACTAGTCCCTATGAACATTGTTTAATCTGTTCTCACTGCAGCTGTTGTAACTTTCTCACTGTCAAAGCTGCAGCCTGAGCCTGGGGGTCCTGGGGGTCCTGGGGGTCCGCTCTGACCATACGTCTTTGTTACGTTCTCTTCTGTTCGTACAGTTCCTCAAAATGGGACAAAAGATGGGTTCATCAAAGTGCACTATGTCACTCTCTTGTTATTTTGCTGTTGGTAAATGTATCACAGCCATGCCCTTGTTACCATAGACACTTGATTCATCCTAATAGACGTCCAAGTATGTCATATGTATGTGCTTTGTTGTGTTTGTACAATACATTGAATCATGTGCAAATCTCAATGCAACAGTGTTGGTTGTTTTCCTCATACATGTATTCTGATACAGGAATGGATCATCACAGCAGAAACACAGCCTTTTTGAACCAATCAGCAGGACACGGCCTTAATCCTGCTGCTTTTATACTAGATAAAAAGCAAACTTCAAAATTTCGTTGAATTTTAAGCAGCCAATCAGACCATAAACCCCTTTCCCTGTAAAAGTCAAATATGCTTAATATAAGATAAGATATTCCTTTATTGTCCCACATGGGGAAATTTCATTGGTGCAACGCAGGTAGATACAGAGGTAGATACAGAAGAACAGATCACTTATAGGAAGTCTGAAAAACACTTTCAGTAGAAGATCTCCTATAAATAAATAAAAACTCCCATAGACAAATAAATAAATAAATACATAAATACCATTGCATGTGATCACGACAGTAATTGCACATGAATATGTGTCACGACAGCACATAGATTGCACATGAATTTCACATGAATTGCACATGAATTCCAACAGCAATTGCACATATGACAGAATTGCACATCAGTATTAGGTTAGGTCAGTATTGCGAGTGTTCAGTACTAACAGTTTTTGTTATAAAGTCTGACAGCAGCAGGAAGGAAAGACCTACGGAACCTTTCCTTCGCACATCGAGGGTGGATCAGTCTCTCACTGAAGCTGCTCTCCAGAGCGGAGAGAGTGTCCTGCAGGGGGTGACACTCATGGTCCAGCATAGATGTGAATCTAGCCAGGACCCTCCTGTCCCCCACCTCCTGCACCGAGTCCAGAGCACAGCCCAGGACGGAGCTGGACTTCTTGATGACTCTGTCCAGCTTCCTCCTCTCCCTCTCTGTGATGCTGCTGCTCCAGCAGGCCACACCGTACAGGAGCTGATGCCACCACAGAGTCGTAGAAGGTCTTCAGGAGTGGCCCTGTCACTCCAAAAGACCTGAGTCTCCTCAGGAGGTAGAGCCGACTCTGGCTCTTCCTGTACAGTGCGTCTGTGTTATGAGTCCAGTCCAGTTTGTGGTTCAGATGAACACCCAGGTACTTGTATGAGTCCACTCTCTCAATGTCCCGTCCCTGGATGTTCACTGGTGAGGGGGCAGTGGGGTGGCGTCTGCGGAAATCCACCACCATCTCCTTGGTCTTCCCCGCGTTGATGAGGAGGTGGTTCCGCTGACACCAGTCCACAAAGTCCTGCGCCAGTCCTCTGTACTCCGCGTCATCGTCGTCCGTGATGAGTCCGATGATGGCAGAGTCGTCAGAGAACTTCTGCAGGACACAGCTGTCCGTGTCATGTCTGAAGTCTGCAGTGTAAAGGGTGAAGAGAAAGGGCGCGAGGACAGTGCCCAGGGGCGCCCCCACACTGCAGGTCCGAGTGTCAGACACACAGTTCCGTGCTCTCCCAAACTGGGGTCGGTCTGTGAGGTAGTCCAGGATCCATTCTGCCAGGTCATACTCCACACCAGCCGTCTCCAGCTTGTCCCTCAGGAGCAGCGGCTGGATGGTGTTGAAGGCGCTGGAAAGATCGAAGAACAGAATCCTCACAGAGCTGCCAGGCTTTTCCAGGTGAGAGAGAGAGCGGTGCAGCAGGGAGATGACGGCGTCCTCCACTCCAATGCCAGGCCGATATGCAAACTGCAGCGGGTCCATGGCTAAGCTCACGGTGGAGCGGAGGTCGTCCAGGACCAGCCACTCCAGTGCCTTCATCAGGTGGGACGTGAGAGCCACTGGCCTGAAGCTGTTGAGGTCTTTGGGGCGCGGTGTCTTAGGCACAGGTACCAGACAGGAGGTCTTCCAGACCTGTGGTACCACCCTCAGCTTCAGGCTCATGTTGAAGACATGCTCCATAACTCCACACAGTTCATCTGCGCAGGACTTAAGGAGCCTGGGGCTGATGCCATCAGGTCCTGCTGCCTTCCTCACTTTAATCCTCTTCAGCTCACTCCTCACCTGTGCTGCTGTGACAGTCAGTGGTTGGCAGGGGGACCGTGTGCTGGGGGGATGGGTGAGTCCAGGTGAAGTGGGGAGCTGATGGTCCGGGGCAGATAAGCGAAGAGGAACAGATGCAGGGCAAGTATAAAAGCTATAAAGCTGTTATTTTGTCCCTGAACCAAACCCAAAGTGCCCTCAAAGGTCTAAAGTCACTGGCTCCAGTCACCCACACACCCTAAAGGGAACAAGCAGGAGGAAATGAAAGAATGAATGAATGTCACATTGTGGTTCACCTGCTCTCTCTCACCTCAAACACAGACACAGTGTTCTGGAGATCAGGTCTGTGTTTGTAATGGCTGTCAGTGCCATTAGAGGGACTCTGTCAGGTTATACTGTATGTGTTTAGGGAGAAAAGTCAAGAAAACGCATGAAATAAGAACATTGTTATATTAATCTTGAGAAGAGCATCGCAAATATAAAATGATCAATCCTTTCAAAGTCTCTAAATATCAAACATGCCGAGTCAAAGTAAATGTTACTTTTTAAAATAAAGTAAAAGTAAACCACAAAACTGAGTTGATTCTCTAATGTCTATTGGTTATATTTCCCAAAACATCTCCCGCTTATAAGCAAAACGTGTAACGGACCGTCATAGAGTTAGTTTGTGTGATATGTTAAGTCTCCACAGCCGGGGCAAAGTTCAGAGGGGTTTGTCTTCAGTTTGTGTGTTGCCCCAGAATGATTTCTGCAGCATCTATGGTCACGTCTTGCTGCAATTACACAAAACGAGCACATTTGAAAGTGACAAAAAAAAACAACACTGCAAGACAAAAGATGTTGATGTTGTACCTTAATAAAGCAGAAACTAATGTATTTCTCAAAATCTTTTTTTGATTCGTCCCCAACAAATGCCGTCACTGGTATCGCTCCCAATTTGTACAAAAACAAACAATAAAGGACAGACTATTTGAGTATTGTTGTACTAGTTTATCCTGTGTACTTGAGCTTTTACATTCCGACAATCACCTGGTCAAACGAGTGTCTTCTGTCCATAATAGACTTGGTATTGCTCACTCGCTCATCATGACGGACACTGACCGTTAAGTGGAGGAAAAGTAGGTGTTTGGGCATAAACCCGCCTCGATAAGACCTCTCCAGTTTGTCACATGCTCAAACACTCACTACATGTGACTGTGGTAGAAACTTTTCTTTGATCATCCACTTCACAAATCTGTGTCATAAGCATCGTCCTTCATGTGTGACAGGTCCAGATCTAAAAATGATACGTCAGGATGGATACTCTTACTGGATAATGGTTTACTCCTCATCATATCAGCTTTGTATTGTTGACATTATTTGTGCAAAAAATAAGCATTATTTTAGTAGTAAAGTAAAATATGCTGATTTAAGGCTTCTAGATATAAAACATTGACAATTAAAGTGTACTGTCAGAGGGGTGTAAGGTCAGAGAGTGAAGGGTCTGTCCTGTGTCATGTCAGAGGGGTGTAATGTCAGAGAGTGAGGGGTCTGTCCTGTGTCATGTCAGAGGGGTGTAAGGTCAGAGAGTGAGGGGTCTGTCCTGTGTCATGTCAGAGGGGTGTAAGGTCAGAGAGTGAGGGGTCTGTCCTGTGTCATGTCAGAGGGGTGTAGGGTCAGAGAGTGAGGGGTCTGTCCTGTGTCATGTCAGAGGGGTGTAAGGTCAGAGAGTGAGGGGTCTGTCCTGTGTCATGTCAGAGGGGTGTAGGGTCAGAGAGTGAGGGGTCTGTCCTGTGTCATGTCAGAGGGGTGTAAGGTCAGAGAGTGAGGGGTCTGTCCTGTGTCATGTCAGAGGGGTGTAGGGTCAGAGAGTGAGGGGTCTGTCCTGTGTCATGTCAGAGGGGTGTAGGGTCAGAGAGTGAGGGGTCTGTCCTGTGTCATGTCAGAGGGGTGTAGGGTCAGAGAGTGAGGGGTCTGTCCTGTGTCATGTCAGAGGGGTGTAGGGTCAGAGAGTGAGGGGTCTGTCCTGTGTCATGTCAGAGGGGTGTAAGGTCAGAGAGTGAGGGGTCTGTCCTGTGTCATGTCAGAGGGGTGTAAGGTCAGAGAGTGAAGGGTCTGTCCTGTGTCATGTCAGAGGGGTGTAATGTCAGAGAGTGAGGGGTCTGTCCTGTGTCATGTCAGAGGGGTGTAAGGTCAGAGAGTGAGGGGTCTGTCCTGTGTCATGTCAGAGGGGTGTAGGGTCAGAGAGTGAAGGGTCTGTCCTGTGTCAGAATTAGAGTTTGAACTGATCGTTTAGTCTGTGTTGTCATTATACAGTTTTGTGTTGTATTGTCTTCTATTGTATTACAACACATTCTAATGTCAAAGTGCGTTGTGTTGAGTGGGAACTATATATATATTTCCGTTATGTGAACTATATGTGCAGGCTTGACACAAATAGAATAATTGATATTTCCCTTGAAGAAATTGTGTTTTTTAAAATGTACTCTTCAAACAAATGCCTAATATTAAGTAATAGGTATTTAAATAAATCCTCATTCTTTTTGAGTTTTCAAGAAAACAATCATTTATATCGGCATAGAGCGGGTGTTATTCCTCTTGAAGTGATGGCTATGGAAAAAATACAATCTTAAATAACATAATAAGTGAACAAGTGCTCAAAAAATCTTTATATATAAATATAATGTTTACAACAAATCATTACATGTACAATGTTTACAATAAATCTTTATATTTACAAAGTTTATAACAAATCATTATATTTACAAATGTTTACAGTAAATCTTTATATTCACAACTATACTACAGCTGAATGTGAGTGTAAAATGTGCCAGGGATCAGGTCCACAGCAGCTTGGTACATGTTCAGTCTGAGGCTGGTACGATGGTGCCAGATAGAAGGGATCAGGTGCATATGGACTCATCCTCATGACGGGGCCATATGCAGGCTCAGCTCAGACGTTTTCCATCTTCCTCTTCTTATGTTTTTGGCCATAATTGTCCTTGAACGACCAGTCGGGGAACATAGCCTCGTGCTCCAGGCGTAGTTTGCGTGCCTGTTCAAAGTACGGGGCCTGCTCCTCTGCAGACAGAGATGCCCAGCACTTTCCCACCTCTTTGTTGACTGTAGCTGAGTTGGTGATTTTGAGCTCCTGCTGGATTTTCAGCCTCTTCTCAGCTCTGTACAACATGAAGGCGTTTAACGGCCTCTTAATGCACATAGTTGGAGCGTACGGTCCCAGGGTAGGCGTGTGTATTTGCTGAGAAACCACTGTGTGGGCCTCAGGTTGGTTGCCTCTCAGCTGGTGAGCAATTGATTGCGTCTCTTGTGCAGGTATGAACGCTGGCATCGGTGTTGCAGAAGGCCCTCCCACAGAACCAAGTGCTGGAACTTCAGCATCAATGACCAAACCTTGATCCTCCAACATGCCCTTAATCGATGTTATGAGAGTGGACCTAATCTCCTCATAGTCCATAGTGTTCAAATAGGCCTCAACATCGATGGTGCTAAATTGCTCAGCGCTGACTTCAGGCGTTGAGGCCAGAGGGGCCGCAGGAGAAGGTGGAGGACTTGGGCACAACCAATCGCTGTCCAAAAAGTGGCCCAGTATTCCAGAAGTCTTCAGGATGACCTCCAGAAAGTCCAGTCTGGTCTCTGACTCCATGATGGTCCTTTATGGAGAACTGTAAAGACACAAAAAAGAATATTTCTGTGATGCTATGAAATGTATCAAAAGTAAGCCTTATTACCAGAAATCATCATCCTTACTGTAAATTTAAGTAAGACGTGAAACAATTTACAGTAATACCAAAAAGGTGGCAATTTGACTTATCAACTCACTGCAATTTGGGGTAATTTCACTGTGATTTTCCAAAACAGGGCCAAAGAACGAGTACTTACTAGATGTACTAAGCTCGTACTGACAGAGCTGTTAGCTAGTAGCTTGTAGTACAGCGGGAGTGTTATCGATGTGTCGATCGTATACTCGCAACAGCCAAGTGGAAGGTCAAACTGCAAATGAAGGACTCACGGCCTGAACTTATAGTCAGGCTCTTTATGACGTACTAGTCACGTGCCTAATGTCACTGTCACTATGTGCGTGACGTCAACCCTGACAACAAGAGTAAGAGGAGCTTTAACAAACTTGTCAACAACAACATACTTGAATAAATTCAAGTTATCACTACACCATTTCCCCATTTAAGACTCATAGCAGAGGTGGATATTATACTGAGAACATTAGCCTCTGCCCGTGTCCTTTACAGCAGGTAAACATAGTTTTTACATAAGAGTTAACAGTAGTACATGTACTCTTTCATGAGTACATACTTTTGATATTCTTCCCTTTACAGTAAGACAATTTTATAGTGTTTCATAGAATGCCTGAAAGTATAATTTTAATTTAATTTTCTATTCTCCCTTTGCCTGTTTTTTGTTTTATAGGCCACCAAATTGTACATTATTTACATGCAAAATCCAGTGGTTCCCAAAGTGGATGTCAAGGTACTGAGCTCGGGCTCTTGAGATGGAAAAATGTATGTAATCAATGTTTTCATTTATATCAGTAGATTTAACAAAATGAGGTAAAACAAGACAATAAATGACTCATATTAATGCAATTAAAGCTGCTTTTAATAAGAGTTGTGGGTAAGGTTCTCCTCCTGAAGAACTGGTTCTCCTCCTGAAGAACTGGTTCTCCTCCTGAAGAACTGGTTTTCCTCCTGAAGAACTGGTTCTCCTCCTGAAGAACTGGTTCTCCTCCTGAAGAACTGGTTTTCCTCCTGAAGAACTGGTTTTCCTCCTGAAGAACTGGTTTTCCTCCTGAAGAACTGGTTTTCCTCCTGAAGAACTGGTTCTCCTCCTGAAGAACTGGTTCTCCTCCTGAAGAACTGGTTCTCCTCCTGAAGAACTGGTTCTCCTCCTGAAGAACTGGTTCTCCTCCTGAAGAACTGGTTTTCCTCCTGAAGAACTGGTTTTCCTCCTGAAGAACTGGTTTTCCTCCTGAAGAACTGGTTTTCCTCCTGAAGAACTGGTTTTCCTCCTGAAGAACTGGTTCTCCTCCTGAAGAACTGGTTCTCCTCCTGAAGAACTGGTTCTCCTCCTGAAGAACTGGTTTTCCTCCTGAAGAACTGGTTCTCCTCCTGAAGAACTGGTTCTCCTCCTGAAGAACTGGTTTTCCTCCTGAAGAACTGGTTCTCCTCCTGAAGAACTGGTTCTCCTCCTGAGTGGCTCTAGCTCCACTCTCCATCTCGCGTCCGCCCGTCCCTCGGCACCACATTTTCTTCAGCGCGTTTTGCCGTGACTGGGTGGGTGGGGGAGAGTGCACACTCACCTGCGTGCCGTGTCTCCACGTTTTTAGATTAACCCACACACCCTTAAAGTGAAGCACCTCACCTACTCACAGTGACAACAGGCTTAATGCAAGCATACTAACATACTTAACAAAAATCAAGAAACTGTATGAGGAGAAAGTAATGACATAGATAGACTTTAGGTGTCCGGACATTACCAGCTCACTGAAACAGTCAAGTCACTTCAATGTTTTGAGCATTTTACAATTGGTTCCCATGTGCTTTATGAAGAGTTGTGTGCAATTTACGTTATATTTTCTAATTGTTCACGAGGCTGTTGTAAATGCAGACAGTAAAGACACAGTGTGATAATGGTATACCTTTATCTTTATTTACAAGTTGCAGAAGAAAAACTGAAGCTATCTTTCTCCACCGTTCTTCCTTTTTTCAGCCATTGCATGAAATCAGCTCAGCTCAACACGAGAGGAAAAGCTGCAGAGAAACAGAGACAAAGAATGCACAATTAAACCTTCACTAATACGAACAGGAAAAGTTTTGCTTTGGTTAAATGACTAAAGTGTTAGCTGCACACGTAAATCTAATACAGTATGTCTGGAGCAGTGGTCTCCCTCTCGGGGACTTTTTTTGGTTTTAAGATTCTTTAAAAATGAATCATCAGAAGAGTTTGGAGTATTTGACTTCAAATTAGTACAAAGTAATGGTCCAAGAAAATGTGTCAAATACAAGTTATAAAAGTATTGAAGTATATGAAGTTGCAGTGCAAGAAATAAAAATAATCGCATATTGTCAACATAAAACTTTTGTCACTTGTAGACTTAAAGTGGGAAGTACTACTCAAGAGTAGTTATACAAATATTATGCACACAAATATTATTCATGTAGGAGTTAAAGTGTATAAAAACTACTTTGGGAAGAATAATTTAATTATAAAGTTATTAGAGTAAATGGTAGTGAGTAATTTCTTCATTATACTTCAAGCTGACTAGTTCTGTGATTAGTAACCTCTGGGGGCCCATTGCAAAGCTTTAGGCACTTCAAGGTTAAAATGTAAATATGTATATAGAAAATGAATATACATATTAGAGGGTGTAGATTGATGTGGGCCTGCACATGTAGAATACAGAGCAGCAGGGCACAGTCAACAGGTCACAGGCTTGACTTCAACACATCACATATCAGAGAAAATCCGTTTATAAATGCATTTTACTGATCTGCAAATCGTTAAGATCCTTGGGGTATGGATGGAGAAAAAGAGGCTTGGATAAGATAACCATTATTAGTCTGCCAATGGGTAAACAACACAACATAGTCCAACAGCAATAACAAATATTAACTTGTAATATAAGCACTGATTAATCATAATTATAGCATTAATGGGGTTCTCAAAATCCTATTGTTATTACTAACTTACCTTATTGTTGTGTTGTGTCAGGTCACCTGTGGTCAGGCTCCCCACTTGGACATCGAGGCGAGATGTTCTTTGCTTTTTTTGTTCAACAAAACTGCAATAATACCACAGTTACACAAAAATGCATTGTCCTATTTTTCAAACGTATTACATAAACAAAGCATTAACCTTTGTCTTGTAAAGCTGGCTGTAATTTATACTCATTGTTACTTGATGTATGTAATAAAATGTATTACATACATCAAGTAACAATGAGTATAAATATGCTGTGACGTTAGCCTTGTTAGCAAGAAACAGTCCGCTAGCATAAGGTGCTAACTAATGCTAAAATCACGATTTCTGAATAACTTGTACACATTTCTGTATCCACACTAGCTCATTTAAGCAAATGGGCGTATGATAAAACGTGACAGGGGTTAATACATATGGCATTGTGATTTAAATAAGTAATATAGTAAAATATAAGTGACTTACTGTAATGTTTGTGGCTAAAGTTAGTCCCGATGTCAATAACACGAACGACTTCAGACTAGTACTTCTGATTGGTCCAGCCGTTGCAAGGCAACCTGGATCAGGGCGTTCCCTCCTCAGCACATTTGGATTGTTTAAGGTTTTTCAGATGGGAGGAGCAAAAGGACCACGTGCAAAGTAAAGTATTCAGGCAAAAAGGAAAAGCCTAAGGAATTGCTCTATTAAATTACAATCTAAAGATGGTGTTAGTGGCAGAATTATAAATTAAACAGGTAATTTGTTTTTAACAGCAAAGATACTGCGCAGAACTCTCAAGCTCCCAGGCCTCTGGTAGAAGACATATATATATATATAAATGTATAAATGTATATATATATATGTATAAATATAAATGTACATAAATACATATATGTATAAATAACAAATTCGAATTGAAATTAGAATTTAATAAATAGACTCGTAAACCACTCATTAATATTACGTTTGAAACATAATTTAAATGTTATTTTAATAAATGCTTTATCATTATTAACATGGTCCTTTCTCTTTTCCTCCTCTTATCTCAGCAACAGGCAACACAGCGATCCTCAAACCTGAGCAATAAAACATAATAATATCCCTGTTATTCCAAATATACTGACAAATCAGAAATTACCATAGAAACAGCCGCTTGTTGATTTATTTATTTATTATAAACCTTTTTACAGCATTGGAAAATATTAAGAATGTTTATGTCATGTTTTTTCTCTTACAGAAATCATATTGAAACAAAGAATATATCCCCCCTCGATTTCCATTCATACAGTTTTGGAAAAGCTCCATGAAGCCAGTAGGGGACGCTAAAGAGCCGCATGAGGCTTTGGAACTGCGGGCTGCTGACCCCTGACCTAACTAAAAACCCGAAAATGGCTGGACTTTTAGGAGCTCTACTGAACATATTTGCTTGTAAAACCAATCAAGTAAGATATCGTTAGAAACCTAAGAAAATAAGCTTTCATTCAGACTAATTGCATTTGTTGTAAAACTTAAATTCGCTGTGTTATGACTCGTTGAAAACATAAAGTGTTGAAATTGTTAGCATAGATGTTTTTATTTGAATGTTTGTTGCCAGGGTTTACGTCACCACGCACATAGCGACAGTGACATTAGGCACGTGACTAGAACGTTATTTTCTAGCGCCGCCTCCTGACTATAAATACAGGCCGTGACTTTGGGTCATTTGCAGTCTCTCCATCCACCTGTCTGGTCGCACCCTGTACTCTTTTGCGAGCAGAGCTCAACACACATCGAGAAGCACTGCCGCGTGTTACGTACGTACTACCTACTACAAAGTACTGTGCCAACAGCCCTGTCAGTACTACCTTAGTACAACTGGTAAATACATGTTCTTTGTGTGGCTTGACTAGGCTCTTCTTGTTCAAATTGCCACCTTTTTGGTATTACTGCCAAATTGTTTCTCGTCTTACTTACATTTACAGTTAGGATGACGATTTCTGATAATACTTGGGCAGATGTTTGATACATTTCATAGCATCGCAGGAAAATCCATTGACCATGAACTAATAGTAAATCTTTTTGTATCTTTACAGTTCTCCATAAAAGACAAGCATGGAGCCAGAAACCAGACTGGACTTTCTGGAGGTCGTCCTTAAGGCTTCTGGCACACTGGACCACTTTCTGGACAGCGAATGGTCAAGCCCAAGTCCTCCACCATCTCCTGTGGCCCCTCTGGCCTCACTGCTTGCAGTCAGCACTGAGCAGTTGAGCACCATAGATGTTGAGGCCTATGTGAATACTATGGACTGGGAGGAGATGAGGTCCACTTTCACTGCATCAATTGAGGCCGTGTTGGCTGAAAATCCAGCACTTGCTTCTGTGGAAGTGCCTTGTTCTGCACCACCAATGCCAGCGTTCATACCTGCGCAAGAGACACCATTGCTCACCAGCTGAGTAGCAAGCGACCTGTGACCTGTGCGGTTTCTCAGCCAATCCATGTGCCAACAAATATGTTTTATTTTCATATTTGTAACAACAGCCAGACACTGTACACCAGGACGCCTTCTACCACTCGTGGCTCTGTCTCTATGGCACCCAGCAATGTCACTTCAAGGTAACATGAAAAAAAAAAAATATTCTGGTTAGATAAGGTTATGATAATAATAATAATGGTTAAAAACTAGCTGCTTGTGTAAGTTTCTGGATTTGAGTCTGCATTCACTAACGTTTATATCTTTTCTTCTTTCAGGAAGCGAAAGCGAGACTCTGTCAACTCGTACGTTAAGAAGCCATTAAACGCCTTCATGCTGTACAGAGCTGAGAAGAGGCTGAAAATCCAGCACGATCTCAAAATCACAAACTCATCTGTAGTCAGCCAAGAGGCGGGAAAGTGCTGGAAGTCTCTGTCTGCAGAGGAGCAGGCCCCGTACTTTCAACGGGCACGCAAAATACGTCTGGAGCACGAGGCTATGCTCCAGCCTACATATGGCCCCGTCACGAGGATGTGCCCATATGCTCCTTTGCCCTCTCATCCCGCACCATCGTACCAGCCTCAGACTGTCCCGTTGCAGATTCTTAATTTTTAAAGTGCATTTTACTTTTTGTATTCAGTTGCTCATATTGTTGTAAATAAAAACCTGTATTAATGCATTGAAAAACTGTTTGTTGTTTCATAGTGTGCAAAGGTCCAGGTTTAATCTGGGGTTAAATATAGTTTTAGGTGCTAGTTGGTCGGCCTGTCTGTCTGAGGGAGTCTGATCTCTCCTTCACTGTGGAACTACTCAAGGTTTCTACTTTTCCCCAAA
Source organism: Eucyclogobius newberryi (assembly GCF_026437365.1). NCBI lineage: Eukaryota > Metazoa > Chordata > Actinopteri > Gobiiformes > Gobiidae > Eucyclogobius > Eucyclogobius newberryi. Next base: position 33,440,172 of record NW_027316278.1, on the reverse strand, counting down.
GAGGTTTTGTAGTTTTTCCTTGCCGAGAAGGAGGGTCTAAGGACAGGGGACTAGTCCCTATGAACATTGTTTAATCTGTCTCACTGCAGCTGTTGTAACTTTCTCACTGTCAAAGCTGCAGCCTGAGCCTGGGGGTCCTGGGGGTCCTGGGGTCCTGGGGGTCCGCTCTGACCATACGTCTTTGTTACGTTCTCTTCTGTTCGTACAGTTCCTCAAAATGGGACAAAAGATGGGTTCATCAAAGTGCACTATGTCACTCTCTTGTTATTTTGCTGTTGGTAAATGTATCACAGCCATGCCCTTGTTACCATAGACACTTGATTCATCCTAATAGACGTCCAAGTATGTCATATGTATGTGCTTTGTTGTGTTTGTACAATACATTGAATCATGTGCAAATCTCAATGCAACAGTGTTGGTTGTTTTCCTCATACATGTATTCTGATACAGGAATGGATCATCACAGCAGAAACACAGCCTTTTTGAACCAATCAGCAGGACACGGCCTTAATCCTGCTGCTTTTATACTAGATAAAAAGCAAACTTCAAAATTTCGTTGAATTTTAAGCAGCCAATCAGACCATAAACCCCTTTCCCTGTAAAAGTCAAATATGCTTAATATAAGATAAGATATTCCTTTATTGTCCCACATGGGGAAATTTCATTGGTGCAACGCAGGTAGATACAGAGGTAGATACAGAAGAACAGATCACTTATAGGAAGTCTGAAAAACACTTTCAGTAGAAGATCTCCTATAAATAAATAAAAACTCCCATAGACAAATAAATAAATAAATACATAAATACCATTGCATGTGATCACGACAGTAATTGCACATGAATATGTGTCACGACAGCACATAGATTGCACATGAATTTCACATGAATTGCACATGAATTCCACATGAATTCCAACAGCAATTGCACATATGACAGAATTGCACATCAGTATTAGGTTAGGTCAGTATTGCGAGTGTTCAGTACTAACAGTTTTTGTTATAAAGTCTGACAGCAGCAGGAAGGAAAGACCTACGGAACCTTTCCTTCGCACATCGAGGGTGGATCAGTCTCTCACTGAAGCTGCTCTCCAGAGCGGAGAGAGTGTCCTGCAGGGGGTGACACTCATGGTCCAGCATAGATGTGAATCTAGCCAGGACCCTCCTGTCCCCCACCTCCTGCACCGAGTCCAGAGCACAGCCCAGGACGGAGCTGGACTTCTTGATGACTCTGTCCAGCTTCCTCCTCTCCCTCTCTGTGATGCTGCTGCTCCAGCAGGCCACACCGTACAGGAGCTGATGCCACCACAGAGTCGTAGAAGGTCTTCAGGAGTGGCCCTGTCACTCCAAAAGACCTGAGTCTCCTCAGGAGGTAGAGCCGACTCTGGCTCTTCCTGTACAGTGCGTCTGTGTTATGAGTCCAGTCCAGTTTGTGGTTCAGATGAACACCCAGGTACTTGTATGAGTCCACTCTCTCAATGTCCCGTCCCTGGATGTTCACTGGTGAGGGGGCAGTGGGGTGGCGTCTGCGGAAATCCACCACCATCTCCTTGGTCTTCCCCGCGTTGATGAGGAGGTGGTTCCGCTGACACCAGTCCACAAAGTCCTGCGCCAGTCCTCTGTACTCCGCGTCATCGTCGTCCGTGATGAGTCCGATGATGGCAGAGTCGTCAGAGAACTTCTGCAGGACACAGCTGTCCGTGTCATGTCTGAAGTCTGCAGTGTAAAGGGTGAAGAGAAAGGGCGCGAGGACAGTGCCCAGGGGCGCCCCCACACTGCAGGTCCGAGTGTCAGACACACAGTTCCGTGCTCTCCCAAACTGGGGTCGGTCTGTGAGGTAGTCCAGGATCCATTCTGCCAGGTCATACTCCACACCAGCCGTCTCCAGCTTGTCCCTCAGGAGCAGCGGCTGGATGGTGTTGAAGGCGCTGGAAAGATCGAAGAACAGAATCCTCACAGAGCTGCCAGGCTTTTCCAGGTGAGAGAGAGAGCGGTGCAGCAGGGAGATGACGGCGTCCTCCACTCCAATGCCAGGCCGATATGCAAACTGCAGCGGGTCCATGGCTAAGCTCATGGTGGAGCGGAGGTGGTCCAGGACCAGCCACTCCAGTGTCTTCATCAGGTGGGACGTGAGAGCCACTGGCCTGAAGCTGTTGAGGTCTTTGGGGCGCGGTGTCTTAGGCACAGGTACCAGACAGGAGGTCTTCCAGACCTGTGGTACCACCCTCAGCTTCAGGCTCATGTTGAAGACATGCTCCATAACTCCACACAGTTCATCTGCGCAGGACTTAAGGAGCCTGGGGCTGATGCCATCAGGTCCTGCTGCCTTCCTCACTTTAATCCTCTTCAGCTCACTCCTCACCTGTGCTGCTGTGACAGTCAGTGGTTGGCAGGGGGACCGTGTGCTGGGGGGATGGGTGAGTCCAGGTGAAGTGGGGAGCTGATGGTCCGGGGCAGATAAGCGAAGAGGAACAGATGCAGGGCAAGTATAAAAGCTATAAAGCTGTTATTTTGTCCCTGAACCAAACCCAAAGTGCCCTCAAAGGTCTAAAGTCACTGGCTCCAGTCACCCACACACCCTAAAGGGAACAAGCAGGAGGAAATGAAAGAATGAATGAATGTCACATTGTGGTTCACCTGCTCTCTCTCACCTCAAACACAGACACAGTGTTCTGGAGATCAGGTCTGTGTTTGTAATGGCTGTCAGTGCCATTAGAGGGACTCTGTCAGGTTATACTGTATGTGTTTAGGGAGAAAAGTCAAGAAAACGCATGAAATAAGAACATTGTTATATTAATCTTGAGAAGAGCATCGCAAATATAAAATGATCAATCCTTTCAAAGTCTCTAAATATCAAACATGCCGAGTCAAAGTAAATGTTACTTTTTAAAATAAAGTAAAAGTAAACCACAAAACTGAGTTGATTCTCTAAAGTCTATTGGTTATATTTCCCAAAACATCTCCCGCTTATAAGCAAAACGTGTAACGGACCGTCATAGAGTTAGTTTGTGTGATATGTTAAGTCTCCACAGCCGGGGCAAAGTTCAGAGGGGTTTGTCTTCAGTTTGTGTGTTGCCCCAGAATGATTTCTGCAGCATCTATGGTCACGTCTTGCTGCAATTACACAAAACGAGCACGTTTGAAAGTGACAAAAAAAAACAACACTGCAAGACAAAAGATGTTGATGTTGTACCTTAATAAAGCAGAAACTAATGTATTTCTCAAAATCTTTTTTTGATTCGTCCCCAACAAATGCCGTCACTGGTATCGCTCCCAATTTGTACAAAAACAAACAATAAAGGACAGACTATTTGAGTATTGTTGTACTAGTTTATCCTGTGTACTTGAGCTTTTACATTCCGACAATCACCTGGTCAAACGAGTGTTTTCTGTCCATAATAGACTTGGTATTGCTCACTCGCTCATCATGACGGACACTGACCGTTAAGTGGAGGAAAAGTAGGTGTTTGGGCATAAACCCGCCTCGATAAGACCTCTCCAGTTTGTCACATGCTCAAACACTCACTACATGTGACTGTGGTAGAAACTTTTCTTTGATCATCCACTTCACAAATCTGTGTCATAAGCATCGTCCTTCATGTGTGACAGGTCCAGATCTAAAAATGATACGTCAGGATGGATACTCTTACTGGATAATGGTTTACTCCTCATCATATCAGCTTTGTATTGTTGACATTATTTGTGCAAAAAATAAGCATTATTTTAGTAGTAAAGTAAAATATGCTGATTTAAGGCTTCTAGATATAAAACATTGACAATTAAAGTGTACTGTCAGAGGGGTGTAAGGTCAGAGAGTGAAGGGTCTGTCCTGTGTCATGTCAGAGGGGTGTAATGTCAGAGAGTGAGGGGTCTGTCCTGTGTCATGTCAGAGGGGTGTAAGGTCAGAGAGTGAGGGGTCTGTCCTGTGTCATGTCAGAGGGGTGTAAGGTCAGAGAGTGAGGGGTCTGTCCTGTGTCATGTCAGAGGGGTGTAGGGTCAGAGAGTGAGGGGTCTGTCCTGTGTCATGTCAGAGGGGTGTAAGGTCAGAGAGTGAGGGGTCTGTCCTGTGTCATGTCAGAGGGGTGTAGGGTCAGAGAGTGAGGGGTCTGTCCTGTGTCATGTCAGAGGGGTGTAGGGTCAGAGAGTGAGGGGTCTGTCCTGTGTCATGTCAGAGGGGTGTACAGTCAGAGAGTGAGGGGTCTGTCCTGTGTCATGTCAGAGGGGTGTAATGTCAGAGAGTGAGGGGTCTGTCCTGTGTCATGTCAGAGGGGTGTAATGTCAGAGAGTGAGGGGTCTGTCCTGTGTCATGTCAGAGGGGTGTAGGGTCAGAGAGTGAGGGGTCTGTCCTGTGTCATGTCAGAGGGGTGTAATGTCAGAGAGTGAGGGGTCTGTCCTGTGTCATGTCAGAGGGGTGTAGGGTCAGAGAGTGAGGGGTCTGTCCTGTGTCATGTCAGAGGGGTGTAATGTCAGAGAGTGAGGGGTCTGTCCTGTGTCATGTCAGAGGGGTGTAGGGTCAGAGAGTGAGGGGTCTGTCCTGTGTCATGTCAGAGGGGTGTAGGGTCAGAGAGTGAGGGGTCTGTCCTGTGTCATGTCAGAGGGGTGTAGGGTCAGAGAGTGAGGGGTCTGTCCTGTGTCATGTCAGAGGGGTGTAATGTCAGAGAGTGAGGGGTCTGTCCTGTGTCATGTCAGAGGGGTGTAGGGTCAGAGAGTGAGGGGTCTGTCCTGTGTCATGTCAGAGGGGTGTAAGGTCAGAGAGTGAAGGGTCTGTCCTGTGTCATGTCAGAGGGGTGTAGGGTCAGAGAGTGAGGGGTCTGTCCTGTGTCATGTCAGAGGGGTGTAGGGTCAGAGAGTGAAGGGTCTGTCCTGTGTCAGAATTAGAGTTTGAACTGATCGTTTAGTCTGTGTTGTCATTATACAGTTTTGTGTTGTATTGTCTTCTATTGTATTACAACACATTCTAATGTCAAAGTGCGTTGTGTTGAGTGGGAACTATATATATATTTCCGTTATGTGAACTATATGTGCAGGCTTGACACAAATAGAATAATTGATATTTCCCTTGAAGAAATTGTGTTTTTTAAAATGTACTCTTCAAACAAATGCCTAATATTAAGTAATATGTATTTAAATAAATCCTCATTCTTTTTGAGTTTTCAAGAAAACAATCATTTATATCGGCATAGAGCGGGTGTTATTCCTCTTGAAGTGATGGCTATGGAAAAAATACAATCTTAAATAACATAATAAGTGAACAAGTGCTCAAAAAATCTTTATATATAAATATAATGTTTACAACAAATCATTACATGTACAATGTTTACAATAAATCTTTATATTTACAAAGTTTATAACAAATCATTATATTTACAAATGTTTACAGTAAATCTTTATATTCACAACTATACTACAGCTGAATGTGAGTGTAAAATGTGCCAGGGATCAGGTCCACAGCAGCTTGGTACATGTTCAGTCTGAGGCTGGTACGATGGTGCCAGATAGAAGGGATCAGGTGCATATGGACTCATCCTCATGACGGGGCCATATGCAGGCTCAGCTCAGACGTTTTCCATCTTCCTCTTCTTATGTTTTTGGCTATAATTGTCCTTGAACGACCAGTCGGGGAACATAGCCTCGTGCTCCAGGCGTAGTTTGCGTGCCTGTTCAAAGTACGGGGCCTGCTCCTCTGCAGACAGAGATGCCCAGCACTTTCCCACCTCTTTGTTGACTGTAGCTGAGTTGGTGATTTTGAGCTCCTGCTGGATTTTCAGCCTCTTCTCAGCTCTGTACAACATGAAGGCGTTTAATGGCCTCTTAATGCACATAGTTGGAGCGTACGGTCCCAGGGTAGGCGTGTGTATTTGCTGAGAAACCACTGTGTGGGCCTCAGGTTGGTTGCCTCTCAGCTGGTGAGCAATTGATTGCGTCTCTTGTGCAGGTATGAACGCTGGCATCGGTGTTGCAGAAGGCCCTCCCACAGAACCAAGTGCTGGAACTTCAGCATCAATGACCAAACCTTGATCCTCCAACATGCCCTTAATCGATGTTATGAGAGTGGACCTAATCTCCTCATAGTCCATAGTGTTCAAATAGGCCTCAACATCGATGGTGCTAAATTGCTCAGCGCTGACTTCAGGCGTTGAGGCCAGAGGGGCCGCAGGAGAAGGTGGAGGACTTGGGCACAACCAATCGCTGTCCAAAAAGTGGCCCAGTATTCCAGAAGTCTTCAGGATGACCTCCAGAAAGTCCAGTCTGGTCTCTGACTCCATGATGGTCCTTTATGGAGAACTGTAAAGACACAAAAAAGAATATTTCTGTGATGCTATGAAATGTATCAAAAGTAAGCCTTATTACCAGAAATCATCATCCTTACTGTAAATTTAAGTAAGACGTGAAACAATTTACAGTAATACCAAAAAGGTGGCAATTTGACTTATCAACTCACTGCAATTTGGGGTAATTTCACTGTGATTTTCCAAAACAGGGCCAAAGAACGAGTACTTACTAGATGTACTAAGCTCGTACTGACAGAGCTGTTAGCTAGTAGCTTGTAGTACAGCGGGAGTGTTATCGATGTGTCGATCGTATACTCGCAACAGCCAAGTGGAAGGTCAAACTGCAAATGAAGGACTCACGGCCTGAACTTATAGTCAGGCTCTTTATGACGTACTAGTCACGTGCCTAATGTCACTGTCACTATGTGCGTGACGTCAACCCTGACAACAAGCATTCAAATAAAAACATCTACGCTAACAATTTCAACACTTTTTTTGTATTCAACAAGATACAGCAAATTTAAGCTTGATAACAAATGCATTTAATGTGAATGAAAGTTTATTTTGTTAGGTTTCCACCTATATCTTTTTCATTGGTTTTTCAAACAGAAACTTTCAGTAAAACTCATAAAAGTCCGACCATTTTCGTGTTTTTAGCTAGGCGGAACTACGCCCCCAAGTATGGACACACAGTACACAGTATTATTGGACATCCTCACCTTTCCATCGTTTCTGGTCTTATTTGTTGGAGTTTTCACTTGAGTTGACTGTATTTTGACTTCATCATAATGTTGAGGCGTTTACTTTACAGGTTGCTGACATCCAGCTCCTACATTTTTATTTCCATTGCACAAAAGTGTAGTTTTGTTTGTTTGTCAGGATACAGCGCCCTCTAGTGGAGGTTTTAAAAGGGCTAAATATTTATCTCATTATGTATTTATACATTTTGAGAATTTTTAAACAATCAAAAATACTGACAATATTGCCCAATAAAGAATTTTACATTTGCATTTTAGACAGTTTCATTATGTGGGACCAAATTATGAAGAGGAAATGGGTATAATTCATAATCCTTTAAAGTAATATTTTCACTACAGGACATCTGTAGTTATGTTTCAAATCATGAAAAAATGTCAGAGGGGTGTAAGGTCAGAGAGTGAGGGGTCTGTCCTGTGTCATGTCAGAGGGGTGTATACTTTAGTCTGCAAAAGTCCAGGTTTTATCTGAGGCTATTTGGATATTATAAGTCCATAATAATACTGTTAAATCCCTGCTTTTTTGTTTTCTTCCAGGTTCTAGTTTATGCAGGTAAGCAGCACAAACTGTAAGACCTGGTGCGGTTTACTAAGATTTAAGCTACACCATAATCTATAGTTATGTTGCTGCTTTATTGTTATGTATGAGCTTATTGTTAATGGTTTTTCTCCACAGGAAGATGAAGTTAGGAGAAAATACATGGAGGCCTTGTTTAGAGCAGAAGAAGCCAAAAGTAAAGAGGAGCTTTAACAAACTTGTCAACAACAACATACTTGAATAAATTCAAGTTATCACTACACCATTTCCCCATTTAAGACTCATAGCTGAAGTGGATATTATACTAAGAACATTAGCCTCTGCCCGTGTCCTTTACAGCAGGTAAACATAGTTTTTACATAAGAGTTAACAGTAGTACATGTACTCTTTCATGAGTACATACTTTTGATATTCTTCCCTTTACAGTAAGACAATTTTATAGTGTTTCATAGAATGCCTGAAAGTATAATTTTAATTTAATTTTCTATTCTCCCTTTGCCTGTTTTTTGTTTTATAGGCCACCAAATTGTACATTATTTACATGCAAAATCCAGTGGTTCCCAAAGTGGATGTCAAGGTACTGAGCTCGGGCTCTTGAGATGGAAAAATGTATTTAATCAATGTTTTCATTTATATCAGTAGATTTAACAAAATGAGGTAAAACAAGACAATAAATGACTCATATTAATGCAATTAAAGCTGCTTTTAATAAGAGTTGTGGGTAAGGTTCTCCTCCTGAAGAACTGGTTCTCCTCCTGAAGAACTGGTTCTCCTCCTGAAGAACTGGTTCTCCTCCTGAAGAACTGGTTCTCCTCCTGAAGAACTGGTTCTCCTCCTGAGTGGCTCTAGCTCCACTCTCCATCTCGCGTCCGCCCGTCCCTCGGCACCACATTTTCTTCAGCGCGTTTTGCCGTGACTGGGTGGGTGGGGGAGAGTGCACACTCACCTGCGTGCCGTGTCTCCACGTTTTTAGATTAACCCACACACCCTTAAAGTGAAGCACCTCACCTACTCACAGTGACAACAGGCTTAATGCAAGCATACTAACATACTTAACAAAAATCAAGAAACTGTATGAGGAGAAAGTAATGACATAGATAGACTTTAGGTGTCCGGACATTACCAGCTCACTGCTGAAGTAAAGGGACAGGCTACATCTTTATCTTTGAAACAGTCAAGTCACTTCAATGTTTTGAGCATTTTACAATTGGTTCCCATGTGCTTTATGAATAGTTGTGTGCAATTTACGTTATATTTTCTAATTGTTCACGAGGCTGTTGTAAATGCAGACAGTAAAGACACAGTGTGATAATGGTATACCTTTATCTTTATTTACAAGTTGCAGAAGAAAAACTGAAGCTATCTTTCTCCACCGTTCTTCCTTTTTTCAGCCATTGCATGAAGTCAGCTCAGCTCAACACGAGAGGAAAAGCTGCAGAGAAACAGAGACAAAGAATGCACAATTAAACCTTCACTAATACGAACAGGAAAAGTTTTGCTTTGGTTAAATGACTAAAGTGTTAGCTGCACACGTAAATCTAATACAGTATGTCTGGAGCAGTGGTCTCCCTCTCGGGGACTTTTTTTGGTTTTAAGATTCTTTAAAAATGAATCATCAGAAGAGTTTGGAGTATTTGACTTCAAATTAGTACAAAGTAATGGTCCAAGAAAATGTGTCAAATACAAGTTATAAAAGTATTGAAGATTATGAAGTTGCAGTGCAAGAAATAAAAATAATCGCATATTGTCAACATAAAACTTTTGTCACTTGTAGACTTAAAGTGGGAAGTACTACTCAAGAGTAGTTATACAAATATTATGCACACAAATATTATTCATGTAGGAGTTAAAGTGTATAAAAACTACTTTGGGAAGAATAATTTAATTATAAAGTTATTAGAGTAAATGGTAGTGAGTAATTTCTTCATTATACTTCAAGCTGACTAGTTCTGTGATTAGTAACCTCTGGGGGCCCATTGCAAAGCTTTAGGCACTTCAAGGTTAAAATGTAAATATGTATATAGAAAATGAATATACATATTAGAGGGTGTAGATTGATGTGGGCCTGCACATGTAGGATACAGAGCAGCAGGGCACAGTCAACAGGTCACAGGCTTGACTTCAACACATCACATATCAGAGAAAATCCGTTTATAAATGCATTTTACTGATCTGCAAAACGTTAAGATCCTTGGGGTATGGATGGAGAAAAAGAGGCTTGGATAAGATAACCATTATTAGTCTGCCAATGGGTAAACAACACAACATAGTCCAACAGCAATAACAAATATTAACTTGTAATATAAGCACTGATTAATCATAATTATAGCATTAATGGGGTTCTCAAAATCCTATTGTTATTACTAACTTACCTTATTGTTGTGTTGTGTCAGGTCACCTGTGGTCAGGCTCTCCACTTGGACATCGAGGCGAGATGTTCTTTGCTTTTTTTGTTCAACAAAACTGCAATAATACCACAGTTACACAAAAATGCATTGTCCTATTTTTCAAACGTATTACATAAACAAAGCATTAACCTTTGTCTTGTAAAGCTGGCTGTAATTTATACTCATTGTTACTTGATGTATGTAATAAAATGTATTACATACATCAAGTAACAATGAGTATAAATATGCTGTGACGTTAGCCTTGTTAGCAAGAAACAGTCCGCTAGCATAAGGTGCTAACTAATGCTAAAATCACGATTTCTGAATAACTTGTACACATTTCTGTATCCACACTAGCTCATTTAAGCAAATGGGCGTATGATAAAACGTGACAGGGGTTAATACATATGGCATTGTGATTTAAATAAGTAATATAGTAAAATATAAGTGACTTACTGTAATGTTTGTGGCTAAAGTTAGTCCCGATGTCAATAACACGAACGACTTCAGACTAGTACTTCTGATTGGTCCAGCCGTTGCAAGGCAACCTGGATCAGGGCGTTCCCTCCTCAGCACATTTGGATTGTTTAAGGTTTTTCAGATGGGAGGAGCAAAAGGACCACGTGCAAAGTAAAGTATTCAGGCAAAAAGGAAAAGCCTAAGGAATTGCTCTATTAAATTACAATCTAAAGATGGTGTTAGTGGCAGAATTATAAATTAAACAGGTAATTTGTTTTTGATACGATTTTTAAAAATGTATTTAATATTCATATTTTTTTTTTAATTTTAAATTAGACATCAAAATATTGTATTCGATACATTTTTTTTATAGCTGAACTAATTTGTAATTTTAAGTGCAGTGCAGGAACAGCAAAGATACTGCGCAGAACCCTCAAGCTCCCAGGAGACCCGAGCTTGAAGGGGGAGAAATAGAGACCTATATATATATATATATATATAGATATATAAATAACAAATTCGAATTGAAATTAGAATTTAATAAATAGACTCGTAAACCACTCATTAATATTACGTTTGAAACATAATTTAAATGTTATTTTAATAAATGCTTTATCATTATTAACATGGTCCTTTCTCTTTTCCTCCTCTTATCTCAGCAACAGGCAACACAGCGATCCTCAAACCTGAGCAATAAAACATAATAATATCCCTGTTATTCCAAATATACTGACAAATCAGAAATTACTATAGAAACAGCCGTTTGTTGATTTATTTATTTATTATAAACCTTTTTACAGCATTGGAAAATATTAAGAATGTTTATGTCATGTTTTTTCTCTTACAGAAATCATATTGAAACAAAGAATATATCCCCCCTCGATTTCCATTCATACAGTTTTGGAAAAGCTCCATGAAGCCAGTAGGGGACGCTAAAGAGCCGCATGAGGCTTTGGAACTGCGGGCTGCTGACCCCTGACCTAACTAAAAACCCGAAAATGGCTGGACTTTTAGGAGCTCTACTGAACATATTTGCTTGTAAAACCAATCAAGTAAGATATCGTTAGAAACCTAAGAAAATAAGCTTTCATTCAGACTAATTGCATTTGTTGTAAAACTTAAATTCGCTGTGTTATGACTCGTTGAAAACATAAAGTGTTGAAATTGTTAGCATAGATGTTTTTATTTGAATGTTTGTTGCCAGGGTTTACGTCACCACGCACATAGCGACAGTGACATTAGGCACGTGACTAGAACGTTATTTTCTAGCGCCGCCTCCTGACTATAAATACAGGCCGTGACTTTGGGTCATTTGCAGTCTCTCCATCCACCTGTCTGGTCGCACCCTGTACTCTTTTGCGAGCAGAGCTCAACACACATCGAGAAGCACTGCCGCGTGTTACGTACGTACTACCTACTACAAAGTACTGTGCCAACAGCCCTGTCAGTACTACCTTAGTACATGTAGCGTCCAGTCGAATTGAGAAGGCCAGAACTGATGGTTAAATGTCTTTTAATGAGCCTTTCCGTGTCATTCAACCAACGTAAGAGCTAGACAGAATAAAATAAAAAAGACAATTACATTTTGGACGTAAATCCCTGTATTTCTAACTCATTACATTGGTACTATATTTTCACAACATATACATCCATTAAACATTTCAAATATCTCAAATACAATCGTTTTCCACTACAGACCTTGTTCCCCTGTCGACTGTAGCTAGATCCTTGAGTTTATCCGTGTTTTGTCCGTTTTCCGTTGTTCAATTTACTTTTCGTCTTTTCCAGTGTGTCAAGTAGACTTCCGTTTTACCATCACTTCCGGTTACACAGGAAGTTACCAAAATAAAGCAAAACCTTACCATAAAACATAAATGTGTCAAATTGACCTTTACACTCCCATCAAATTATTTTCTGTTAATGAACATGAAATAAAACACAAATAATTTCTTAAAGTTACTTAACCGTAAAACAACTATATGAACATGTAATAATTACAACATCTCAGTGCATTTTAGCTTTTATAACATTTACTTTCCACAACCTTCTAATAGCAGAACTAACTTATGAACTGGGCGTTCCACTATAGACATTTTATGCAAACGTTCACCCTTTTTGTTAAGATTTCTGTCTGCAAAGGCTATTTTAACCTTTCTCACAAGTCCATCTGTATCTGTTACAGTCTCCAAAACTCTTCCAAGTCTCCATTGTGATCGTGGTTGAGTTTCATCTTTGTCCATCACTATGTCACCTGTTTGAATATTTCGTTTAGGAGTGTGCCATCGTTGTCGGACCATAATGTTTTGAATGAGTTTGGAAGTGATGAGTTTCGCAGCCTTCCTCCCACCTTGAGCATATCGTCTTTATCCAAGAAAAGATCCAAGTTGTGCATTTTATTGTTTTTTGATAATGCTTTTCCTTTGCTTAGTGACTTTATTTCAGTGGAATATTCTTGTCTTTGTAGGTCTTTGATGATGAATATTTCTGCATTTTGTCTTTCGGTTACAGTGCTCCGTGATTTTGATTTGTCTTTGAGCAGATATCGTTTGAGACGCGCTACTGCACTGACTGCGCGAGACCAGGATGAGAACTTGGTGAGACGGTCACTAAGACTTCTGTGTTCTGTAGTTTGTGTATTTAATGACTGCACTTTTCTCACCTCTGGGTCTCCTATTGGGAGTTCAATTGTCTCTTTTGAAGGAAAATGTATCTCCTTTTCCCACAAGAACTGAGGCCCTGTAAGCCAATTGGATGACAGTAGTTCATTTACTGTTGTTCCTCTTGATGCCATGTCAGCAGGGTTTTCAATTGTAGGTACATAAAACCATTGTCGTGGGGTGGTATTGTTGCGGATCCTTTGCACTCTGTTAGCGACAAACGTGTGGAAGCGTCTTGCTTCATTATTTATGTACCCCAGAGTAACCTTTGAGTCCGTCCAAAAGAACTCCTCCACGTTATCATAGAGTAGCTCCTCCTTTAGCATGTTGCTTACTGTGACTGATACTGTAGCTGCAGTCAATTCTAGCCTTGGAATTGTGGTGACCTTTGTTGGAGAGACACGTGCTTTGCCCATAATAAAGCTACAGTGGACATCTTTGTTTTTATTTATCAGTCTTAAGTAAGTGCATTGTCCATATCCTGTTGTGCTTGCATCAGAAAAGTGATGCAATTCCTTTTTTGCTACATCTCCAAATATTGCAGGAACATAACATCTGTTTATTTGCAACTTTTTCAGATTGTTCAAATCCCTTTTCCAACTCTCCCACTGTGGCTTGAGATATTCAGGTAACGGCTCGTCCCAGTCCATTCCTTGACGACACATTTCTTGGAGGATTTTTTTGCCATTGAGCACGTAAGGAGCAACAAATCCCAAGGGGTCGTATATTGCTGCGACTGTGGACAAGATTCCACGCCTAGTTGGTGGTTGGTCTTTTTCTGCGATGTTAAACATGAAACAATCTTTTTCTATGTTCCAATAAATGCCAAGTGCTCTTTCTGTTTGTGTCTCGGTGAACGTCAAGTCCTTTGTTTTTGTGTCTACTGCATGTTCCGAAGCAGGGATGCTATCAAGAACACTGTTGTTGGACACAAACTTGTGTAACCTTAGTCCACCTTTTGCACAAAGTTCACCCGCTTCTTTTGCTAGTTGTACAGCGTCCTTCACCGTCTCCACACTTGTGACTCCATCATCAACATAGAAGTCTCTGGCAATGAACTGTGAGCCTACAGGGTACTCATGGTTGTTCTCTTTGGCCATATGTTTGAGTCCATAGTTCGCACAACCAGGTGACGAAACTGCGCCAAAGAGGTGTACCGTCATCCTGTATGCTTGGGGGGGGTTTACTCATGTCACCGTCTTTCCACCATAAGAACCGTAAGTAGTTGCGATCGTTTGTGTTGACTTTGAACTGGTGGAACATCTTTTCTATGTCACACATTAGAGCAACTTGATGTTGTCGAAAACGTACAAGTACACCAGTTAAGTTGTTAATCATGTCAGGGCCGGTAAGTAAATGTTCGTTAAGACAGGTACCTTTGTGCTTAGCTGAGCAATCAAACACCACGCGCAGCCTTTCTGGTTTCTTTGGATGATATATGCCGTGGTGCGGTATGTACCATGTCTCACCTTCTGGGCCATTATCATCTGTCTCTTCTGCATCACCTCTTTTGATGATGTCATTCATGTATGTGACGTAGTCCTTTCTGTATTTTTCATCACGCATAAGTTTCCTTTTGAGCTGATTGAGTCTGCTTTCAACAAGTTTTCTGTTATCTTGCAATTGCGGCCTTTTCTTGAAGGGTAATGGCATCTTGTAATGTCCATTCTCAGTTTGTATTATGCCTTGTTCAAGTTTCTCGAGGAACGCGAGATCCTCCTGTGACACAGCTTTCTCGTTTCTTTCACCATCTTTGAAGTCCTTTTCTAAAGCACGTATTGCATCTGCAGGAGTGGAAGGAGGGATTTCCTTGACGGTTATTCTGTGACAGACACTGTTCATTGTGCATGTTTCGTTGCAAGGCACTGAATTACCAACTATGCTCCATCCTAAATCAGTGTGAATAGCATATGGCTCATTGTCTTTGCCAAGGAGTACTTGTCTGGGTGCTAAAGCTCTGGGACAAGTGTAACCAATGAGAAGACTTACTTCACAATTGAGGAGCGGCGGGACATCATCCGCAATGGGTAACAGATGACTCCACAATTTGGCTGTTTCACATGTTGGTATGTGTTCTCTGTTTGCAGGTATGTAGTCCTTTGTGTAAGCAGTGGGGAGCCTTATCACTGTTGCTGAATTGTAACCTCTCACCAGAAGATCACACACTTTTCCGCTGCTTACAACTGCATTTTTACCCATCATTGTAGTCAGTTTGAGTTTTACTGGGCACACATCTGCTTGCAGTTCACGTGTTATATCTTGATCAATAAAGACTGTGTCACTCTGAGTGTCTAATAATGCATAGACTAGTTTTTCCTTTTGTGGGTTTGTGGCAGTTGACACCCATACTGGAACTATCATTGAGGTGCTGACAGCGTGTTCTGCTCTAGCAACATTTAGTGACATGGCTGTTGCAGCTTCCAGTGTGTTACCTTGAATTGCGTTGTCTGTACTCACGTGACCTTGTGTGCTTCTTTGCAGGCGGTAGCTGTAGTTTTCATCATGAAGACAGGTTGGGTGTCTCTTAGAGCAAGTCTCACAAGTGAGGCGGCGTCTGCAGTCCTTAGCGTTGTGCCCTTGTTTTAAACAACCATAACAAAGTTTGTTGTCCTTTATATTTTTCTTTCTGTTTTCTAGGGTCATTTTCAGAAAGTCTTGGCACTTAATAAGTGGATGTGTCTCTTGGCACAACATGCATGAAGAGCCACTGTGCATTTTAGATTTTGCCTGATTGTCGCCATGTTCAGTTGCGTTTGTGTTAAATACACCTACTTTGTTCCTTTTGATTTCCTTTGTATTCCTTTTATCATCATTTGTTTCAGTGGACCGTAGTGCATGAATGGAGGTGACTGGATTACATGCAACTTTGGCCTCAAGTGAGAGGAAGGAAGCAAAATCATTATAGCTGGGAAACTCACCACCGTTCATAAGTGTCTTTGTCACATGCCTGTTCCATCTCGCATTTATCCAGTCTGGTAGTTTATGCAACAATTTCTGATTTTCTTCGCAGTCGTTGAGTATTTGCAACCCCTTTACATGCGGCATAGCAAGCGTACATGCATTTACAAAGTCTGCAAAGTTCCTTAGTCCATCGGCATCTTTAGATTGTATTTTTGGCCAGTTAGACAACTTCTCTCTAAATGCTCTTTGTATCACAAATGGCTGGCCATACCTTTGGTTTAGTTTCTCTCAGGCGTCTTTATATGCTTCTTCATCATTTCTAAAGAAAGTCCCTTAAGGCATTTGCGAGCTGGGCCAGTCACATATCTTTTTAGATAATACAGTTTATCCGCTGCTGAGATGCCATTTTGTTCAATGAGTGATATAAAGGTGGATTTCCATTCAATAAACTTTATAGGCTCACCACTAAACATTGTTGGCTCTGGTGTGGGGAGTCTGTTCATTCTTATACTGTCTTGTAGAGCCTGTGCAAGCTGGCTAACACTAGGGGGAGCTGTTGACACAGGTATGGTATGAGGCAATACAGTTTGTTTGGGTGTGTGCTCTGGGCTCACCTGTTCACTTTTAACTGACTGCGCGTCGTCTAGTTGAGCCAATTCTGTTATAGGCTTCCCACCTGGCACGAGCTGCCTCCAGGTCCTTCTCAGCTCTCAAACGTTCCAACTCTGATGTTTGAATTGCCATTTGTTTATTATGCTCTTCTTCTAGAGCCTTTATCTTTTCCCTTTGTCTTTGCTCCTCTTGTACAATCTTATACTCCGCTTCCTTTGCTGCGAGTTCGGCCGCTGCGTCTGCTCGTCTTGATGTTAGGAGTGAAGCTGAGGAGTGTTGACTGTGGTTTGATGCTGCGGTTGAGCCATATATGGACTGGGCGTAATCGTACTCTAACAGTCCACGTAAACGTTTTCTTTCACGCTCTGCATCAAAATCTCCATCTACTCCACTTATTCTTTCCAGAATTATTCTTACGACGTCATGTGTCACTGCTTCACATGCATCAGTTTTTCTCCTTATGTCTGATGAAGGTGCCATGGAACTTCTCATGTCATTGTACAGTTTTAACAGATCATCTCTCTTTTGTTCTAGTATGTCTGCTAGATCAGCTATTTCCTTTTCTGAAATGTCTGACTTTAGTTTTTCTCGTGTTTCACGCACCTGCATTTTCCACTGTTCGTATAGTCAAAAGTCTTTTTTCCTTTTTGCTTGTTTCTTCTTTCTGATAAGTTACCATTTTTTCAGTTGGTACTTTGACTCTTTCAGAACGTCGTGATATTGCTGATGTGCTTTGGACTTTGTCTTGCAGCTGCCTCAATGTTTTCTGTTTACTTGAGATTGCATCTTTAATGTCTTGTCTATTCTCACTTTCACTTTGAAGCGAGTCCTTTAAGTCATTTATTTCTTCTTGTAAATTTGTAATTCGATCGTTACTGTCTTCTGGATTTTCAGCTTCGTACTCCTCCATTTTGGATTTATTCTTCTTTCACCTTTTAGCTTTGTACTTCCTGACCAGCTTCTGCCATCTGCTGGACGTTGTGGGTGTTGCCTTGAAACCGTAAGCCCTCGTGGTGCAGCAAAATGGCGGCGGTCAAGCTCTTACTGTAGCGTCCAGTCGAATTGAGAAGGCCAGAACTGATGGTTAAATGTCTTTTAATGAGCCTTTCCGTGTCATTCAACCAACGTAAGAGCTAGACAGAATAAAATAAAAAGACAATTACATTTTGGACGTAAATCCCCGTATTTCTAACTCATTACATTGGTACTATATTTTCACAACATATACATCCATTAAACATTTCAAATATCTCATAAATACAATCGTTTTCCACTACAGACCTTGTTCCCCTGTCGACTGTAGCTAGATCCTTGAGTTTATCCGTGTTTTGTCCGTTTTCCGTTGTTCAATTTACTTTTCGTCTTTTCCAGTGTGTCAAGTAGACTTCCGTTTTACCATCACTTCCGGTTACACAGGAAGTTACCAAAATAAAGCAAAACCTTACCATAAAACATAAATGTGTCAAATTGACCTTTACAGTACAACTGGTAAGTACATGTTCTTTGTGTGGCTTGACTAGACTCTTCTTGTTCAAATTGCCACCTTTTTGGTATTACTGCCAAATTGTTTCTCGTCTTACTTACATTTACAGTTAGGATGACGATTTCTGATAATACTTGGGCAGACGTTTGATACATTTCATAGCATCGCAGGAAAATCCATTGACCATGAACTAATAGTAAATCTTTTTGTATCTTTACAGTTCTCCATAAAAGACAAGCATGGAGCCAGAAACCAGACTGGAGTTTCTGGAGGTCGTCCTGAAGGCTTCTGGCACACTGGACCACTTTCTGGACAGCGAATGGTCAAGCCCAAGTCCTCCACCATCTCCAGTGGCCCCTCTGGCCTCACTGCTTGCAGTCAGCACTGAGCAGTTGAGCACCATAGATGTTGAGGCCTATGTGAATACTATGGACTGGGAGGAGATGAGGTCCACTTTCACTGCATCAATTGAGGCCGTGTTGGCTGAAAATCCAGCACTTGCTTCTGTGGAAGTGCCTTGTTCTGCACCACCAATGCCAGCGTTCATACCTGCGCAAGAGACACCATCAATTGCTCACCAGCTGAGTAGCAAGCGACCTGTGACCTGTGCGGTTTCTCAGCCAATCCATGTGCCAACAAATATGTTTTATTTTCATATTTGTAACAACAGCCAGACACTGTACACCAGGACGCCTTCTACCACTCGTGGCTCTGTCTCTATGGCACCCAGCAATGTCACTTCAAGGTAACATGAAAATAAATAAAATATTCTGGTTAGATAAGGTTATGATAATAATAATAATGGTTAAAAACTAGCTGCTTGTGTAAGTTTCTGGATTTGAGTCTGCATTCACTAACGTTTATATCTTTTCTTCTTTCAGGAAGCGAAAGCGAGACTCTGTCAACTCGTACGTTAAGAGGCCGTTAAACGCCTTCATGCTGTACAGAGCTGAGCAGAGGCTGAAAATCCAGCACGATCTCAAAATCACAAACTCATCTGTAGTCAGCCAAGAGGCGGGAAAGTGCTGGAAGTCTCTGTCTGCAGAGGAGCAGGCCCCGTACTTTCAACGGGCACGCAAAATACGTCTGGAGCACGAGGCTATGCTCCAGCCTACATATGGCCCCGTCACGAGGATGTGCCCATATGCTCCTTTGCCCTCTCATCCCGCACCATCGTACCAGCCTCAGACTGTCCCGTTGCAGATTCTTAATTTTTAAAGTGCATTTTACTTTTTGTATTCAGTTGCTCATATTGTTGTAAATAAAAACCTGTATTAATGCATTGAAAAACTGTTTGTTGTTTCATAGTGTGCAAAGGTCCAGGTTTAATCTGGGGCTAAATATAGTTTTAGGTGCTAGTTGGTCGGCCTGTCTGTCTGAGGGAGTCTGATCTCTCCTTCACTGTGGAACTACTCAAGGTTTCTACTTTTCCCCAAAGAGGTTTTGTAGTTTTTCCTTGCCGAGAAGGAGGGTCTAAGGACAGGGGACTAGTCCCTATGAACATTGTTTAATCTGTTCTCACTGCAGCTGTTGTAACTTTCTCACTGTCAAAGCTGCAGCCTGAGCCCGGGGGTCCTGGGGGTCCTGGGGGTCCTGGGGTCCTGGGGGTCCTGGGGGTCCTGGGGTCCTGGGGGTCCTGGGGGTCCGCTCTGACCATACGTCTTTGTTACGTTCTCTTCTGTTCGTACAGTTCCTCAAAATGGGACAAAAGATGGGTTCATCAAAGTGCACTATGTCACTCTCTTGTTATTTTGCTGTTGGTAAATGTATCACAGCCATGCCCTTGTTACCATAGACACTTGATTCATCCTAATAGACGTCCAAGTATGTCATATGTATGTGCTTTGTTGTATTTGTACAATACATTGAATCATGTGCAAATCTCAATGCAACAGTGTTGGTTGTTTTCCTCATACATGTATTCTGATACAGGAATGGATCATCACAGCAGAAACACAGCCTTTTTGAACCAATCAGCAGGACACGGCCTTAATCCTGCTGCTTTTATACTAGATAAAAAGCAAACTTCAAAATTTCGTTGAATTTTAAGCAGCCAATCAGACCATAAACCCCTTTCCCTGTAAAAGTCAAATATGCTTAATATAACAAGTATAAAAGCTATAAAGCTGTTATTTTGTCCCTGAACCAAACCCAAAGTGCCCTCAAAGGTCTAAAGTCACTGGCTCCAGTCACCCACACACCCTAAAGGGAACAAGCAGGAGGAAATGAAAGAATGAATGAATGTCACATTGTGGTTCACCTGCTCTCTCTCACCTCAAACACAGACACAGTGTTCTGGAGATCAGGTCTGTGTTTGTAATGGCTGTCAGTGCCATTAGAGGGACTCTGTCAGGTTATACTGTATGTGTTTAGGGAGAAAGTCAAGAAATTGCATGAAATAAGAACATTGTTATATTAATCTTGAGAAGAGCATCGCAAATATAAAATTATCAATCTTTCGAAGTCTCTAAATATCAAACAAGCCGAGTCAAAGGAAATGTTACTTGTTAGAGAGCGATGTGTTCCACTACATGTAAGCACTATATTGTTCGGCGTAGGGATACGCTCTGTTCAATTAATAAAGGCGGAACCTCCTGTTCACGGAGGATGTACTGGTTGTGAAGAGGAAAGATTTCTTCCTCTTTATAGTGGAAGTGATTAACTGTACTGGGCAAACCAAGAAGAGATCCGAAAAGACTAAGATCATCGCTAAGGCTGCAGGGAAGTACTTTGGAGCTGGGGGCCCCGAGTGGACGGAGATAGAGGATGCGCTGCGGGAGGGCGCCCTGCCCCATTCTGGCAGTGGGAGTGGGGGGGCTCCCGATGCGCCGTCAGGTTCCGGGGGCTCATAATGGCGGTGGTTGTCTTGCAATGGAATGCGCGTAGTCTTCGTGCTAATGGCCAGGAATTTAAGCATTTTGTCTCTACCTTGTTGAACAAGCCTCACGTTATGTGCGTGCAGGAGACTTGGTTACGACCTAGGTGGGGTTTTGGGATACAAGGGTATGTGTGTGTTAGGAATGATAGGGAGCAGGGTAGAGGCGGAGGTGTGGCTGTGTTTGTCCGAGATGACCTAAATTACGTTGTTGTCAGTGTGAGTAAAGCGCCGGAGGCCCTGGCGGTGAGGGTCTGGCTGGGTGGTGAAGCTGTTACTGTGGTTAACCTTTATAATCCGTGTGGTGAGTTAACGCTAGAGTCCTTACATAGTATCGGTAAGGATGTTCGGGGAAAGGCCGTGTGGTGTGGGGATTTTAATGCGCATAGCGCTTTGTGGGGCGGTAGTGGTACCGATAGGTATGGGCAGGTGGTAGAGGGTTTTATCAATCAAAGGGAGTTGGTTTGTCTGAATGATGGGGGTGGGACCCGCTATGATATGGGGACCGGTGCGGAAAGTGCAATAGATCTTACACTTGTGTCCAAGGAGTTAGCTGGTGTTTGTAGTTGGGAGGTTCTTGGTAATCTTTCTTTTGGTAGCGATCACTATCTAGTCCGCACCGTGATTGGCTTTGGGAGCTGTGTGGTCAGGGGGACGAGGATCCAGAGGTGGCAGTTGGCAAGGGCGAACTGGGGGGCTTTCCTGAGGAAAGCTGATGATGGTTCTAGGGTTCTGCAGGAAGGAGGATTGACTCAGGTGGATGATCTCAATAGTGCAATTGTCTCGCTCATCACGCAGTCAGCGGTAGGCACAATTCCTAAGAGTGGTGGTAGTGGACATAGGAAGCGGGTGCCGTGGTGGACTGAAGCATGTGGTCATGCTGTTAGGGCGAGAAATGCGGCGTTTCGCCGGCTAAGGGTTGCCCACACTGAGGGTGCCCTCATTGACTACAAGAGCTGTTGTGCGGAAAACTGTGAGAACGGCCAAGAGTGCCTATTGGAGGCGGTATTGTTCCAAAATTGGGAGAGAAACGCGTCTCGGGGATGTTTGGGGGATGATTAAGCGGATGCATGGGGTTGAGCGCCGTCATGGGACCCCGGTCCTAATACTGAATGGTGTTGAAGCAGTCAGCGACGTTGACAAAGCTGAACTGTTGGCCAGCACCTTTGTGTCGGTGCACAGCTCTGACAATCTCTCACCTGCGGAAAGGCACTACAGGGAGAGTACTTTGGCCCAGAATTCTGAGCTGATTGGGCACCAGCCTTCGACTCAAGATGACCTTGACCTTCCGTTTAGTTTGTTTGAGCTAAGGAGAGCACTTTCTAAGGCGAAACAGACAGCCCCGGGTAAAGATGAGGTGTGCTATGACATGCTCTCTCATTTGACTGATGACACGCTTGGGCTAGTCCTGGGTCTTTTCAACCGTGTTTGGGATTCAGGTTGTGTTCCATCTGCGTGGAAACAGTCTACGGTGGTGCCGGTTCTGAAGCCGGGTAGGCCAGCGTCTGACCCTTCAAGTTATAGGCCGATTGCCTTGACGTCGCAGCTCGGGAAAACGATGGAGCGCATGGTTACCGAGCGGTTGGATTACTTCTTGGAGAGTCAGGGTTTGCTTCCCGCGCACCAGAGTGGTTTCCGTAGGGGCAGGAACACCATGGATTCCGTGTTGTGTTTGGAATCTGATATCCAGCTGGCCAGGGCTCAGAAAGAAAAGGTTATTGCGGTGCTCTTTGATGTGGAGAAGGCGTACGATATGGTTTGGAAGGATGGGCTCCTCATTAAGCTGCGGAAGTGTGGTGTGAAGGGTAAACTGTTTAACTGGGTCCGGAGCTTTCTGTCTGGCCGGCGTATCCAAACCAGAGTGGGCGCTGCTTACTCTGGGGTCTATGGGGTGGAGAATGGGATCCCGCAGGGGAGTGTGTGTAGCCCTATCTTGTTCAATGTTATGATTAAGGACATCTTTGACGACGTGGATGGGTCTGTTGGGAGGAGCCTTTATGCTGACGATGGCGCTCTATGGGTGAGAGGGAGGAATCTCCGGTTTTACGAGGCGAAACTGCAAAGGGCAATACAGCAGGTGGAGCAGTGGACCCTGAAGTGGGGGTTTAAACTGTCCGTACGGAAGTCTCAAGTGATCTGTTTCTTCAATGGACATAGGGACGTCTCCCTTCGACTGCATGGGCAGGTGCTCGAACAGGTCAGGGAGGTGAGGTTCTTGGGGGTCACCTTTGACGAGAGGCTTAGTTGGCGTCGGCACATTGATGAGGTCAGTGGTAAATGCAAAAGGGTGAATAACTTGCTTCGTTGTCTATCCGGCCAGGACTGGGGGGCCAGCAGAAGGTCGCTCCTGGGTATTTATCGGGCCGTCATGAGGGCGGCTATTGATTATGGCTGTATAGCCTACATGTCTGCGGCTGAGACTAACTTAAAGAAGCTTGATGTGGAGCAAGCCCAGGCCTTGCGCATCTGCTGTAGGGCTTTTAGGACCTCCCCTGTCTCGGCGCTGCAGGTTGAGTTGGGGGAATTGCCGTTACGGCTCCGGAGGCTAGAACTTCTGTTGGCTTACTGGGTGAATGTGCAAGGTCATACGAGCTCTCACCCGGTGAGGGACTTTCTCAGGGTTGATGGGGGGCAGAGTGAGGCTGGCGGTATGATTTTCAGCCAGGTAGGAAATGCGAAGGCGCGGCTTGCGGGGGTTGGTGATCTGCGTGTGAGCCCGTCGGTGGCTTTGTCTGCTATAGCTCCGTGGAAGTTTGTCCCGGCTCCTGTTGATGTTAGCTTGCATGGCAAGCTTAGAGGAGTCGCTGGGAGGGCACCGCAGTTTGCCGTTCAAGCGCTCATCGATAAGCACTCAGGTGATGTGTTTATTTATACCGACGGGTCTAGGGATCCTGAGAGTGGGCGTACTGGCGCCGCTTATTTTGTGCCTGACCTGGGGCTAGCGGTCAAGAAGAGGTTGACAGATCGCCTTTCTGTTTTCACGTCGGAACTTATAGCGATACGGTTGGCATTGGAATGGGCGGAATCTGCTTTGCAGTGTTGCGGCATTGTGGTGGCCTCTGACAGCCTTTCTGCATTGCAAAGCATTAAATCTGGGAAATCGGATTGCAGACAGGATGTGTTGAATGGCATCTTCTGTCTGATGCTCTCCCTGTCCAGGAAGGATGTGAGGGTTTCCTTCATTTGGGTCCCTGCGCATGTGGGGGTGGATGGTAACGAAATGGCTGATACACTGGCTAAACGTTCCCTTAGGCGGCCATCAATTGATGTGGCGGTTGAGTTAAGCAAATCTGAAATCAAGCCCGTTATCAAGAGTCATGTGGTCGGCCTTTGGCAGGAATTTTGGAGCCACTGTGTTACTGGACGGCATCTCTATCACATAAAGGGTAGTGTGGGTCCTTGCAGGTCTATGGGCAGGAACGCGTGGGAGGAAAGGGCCTTCGCCCGCATGAGGATTGGCCATGCTGGACTCAATTGGTCACTGAGTAGGATAGGCAAACATCCGACCGGTCTGTGTGGTCACTGTCGGGTGCCAGAGACTGTCGAGCATGTGCTGATTTGCTGTGAGGCTTATGATAGAGAAAGGGCCGGGTTGGCCTTGTGGTTTCGGAATAATGGGCGGGAGTTCAATCTGCGGAACGTTCTGGCGATCCAGTCACAGGGTTTGTGTCAGGCTGTGGTTGCTTACTTATGTAGCACAGGGCTGGGTAAACGTTTATAGAGTTGGGGGGTGTTGGAGACTGAGCCGAGGATGAGGAGCAAGAGGATGTTCTAACGCGCTTGGACTTCATGGGCCTAGAAACGCCAAAGTGATGGAAGAAGGACTTCTAAAGGATAAAACGACAAAGACGTCCCATGACCTCATGGGCTTTGTAAAACAACAAAGACGTCCCATGATCTCATGGGCTTTGTACTTCCAAAGCACCGAACGTCGGAGAGGGCGAGGAGGGTGAAGAGGAGTCTCCCTGGAGTGGGGCCGGTTGGTCTCTGACACAACGGCTATTCTGGTCACGGGGACACATCGTGACCTCATGGGCTTTGTGGCGCCAGGGCAGTGGGAGGAGTGCTTTTGCGGACTACGACAGAGTCTGAGGACTACGAAACGTCTGAGGAATAAAGTCTGGCGGTAATGCAACACTCGGATGCCAACCGCCATAAAACAACAACAACAACAACAACACTTCACTCACGGGACCGGAGCAGTGAACAGTGCGGCTACCGATAAAACGACACACGAGTCTTCTGTCCTGCATTATATACCTGGTGTACCAAGACTGAGTATTCTGCAAAGATGTCACAGTCAGATGGCACGGGAGAGAGTGCACAAGCTGAGCGAAACGCTGCAATGAACCCAACATTACTTTTTAAAATAAAGTAAAAGTAAACCACAAAACTGAGTTGATTCTCTAATGTCTATTGGTTATATTTCCCAAAACATCTCCCGCTTATAAGCAAAACGTGTAACGGACCGTCATAGAGTTAGTTTGTGTGATATGTTAAGTCTCCACAGCCGGGGCAAAGTTCAGAGGGGTTTGTCTTCAGTTTGTGTGTTGCCCCAGAATGATTTCTGCAGCATCTATGGTCACGTCTTGCTGCAATTACACAAAACGAGCACGTTTGAAAGTGACAAAAAAAAACAACACTGCAAGACAAAAGATGTTGATGTTGTACCTTAATAAAGCAGAAACTAATGTATTTCTCAAAATCTTTTTTTGATTCGTCCCCAACAAATGCCGTCACTGGTATCGCTCCCAATTTGTACAAAAACAAACAATAAAGGACAGACTATTTGAGTATTGTTGTACTAGTTTATCCTGTGTACTTGAGCTTTTACATTCCGACAATCACCTGGTCAAACGAGTGTCTTCTGTCCATAATAGACTTGGTATTGCTCACTCGCTCATCATGACGGACACTGACCGTTAAGTGGAGGAAAAGTAGGTGTTTGGGCATAAACCCGCCTCGATAAGACCTCTCCAGTTTGTCACATGCTCAAACACTCACTACATGTGACTGTGGTAGAAACTTTTCTTTGATCATCCACTTCACAAATCTGTGTCATAAGCATCGTCCTTCATGTGTGACAGGTCCAGATCTAAAAATGATACGTCAGGATGGATACTCTTACTGGATAATGGTTTACTCCTCATCATATCAGCTTTGTATTGTTGACATTATTTGTGCAAAAAATAAGCATTATTTTAGTAGTAAAGTAAAATATGCTGATTTAAGGCTTCTAGATATAAAACATTGACAATTAAAGTGTACTGTCAGAGGGGTGTAAGGTCAGAGAGTGAAGGGTCTGTCCTGTGTCATGTCAGAGGGGTGTAATGTCAGAGAGTGAGGGGTCTGTCCTGTGTCATGTCAGAGGGGTGTAAGGTCAGAGAGTGAGGGGTCTGTCCTGTGTCATGTCAGAGGGGTGTAAGGTCAGAGAGTGAAGGGTCTGTCCTGTGTCATGTCAGAGGGGTGTAGGGTCAGAGAGTGAGGGGTCTGTCCTGTGTCATGTCAGAGGGGTGTAGGGTCAGAGAGTGAGGGGTCTGTCCTGTGTCATGTCAGAGGGGTGTAGGGTCAGAGAGTGAGGGGTCTGTCCTGTGTCATGTCAGAGGGGTGTAGGGTCAGAGAATGAGGGGTCTGTCCTGTGTCAGAATTAGAGTTTGAACTGATCGTTTAGTCTGTGTTGTCATTATACTGTTTTGTGTTGTATTGTCTTCTATTGTATTACAACACATTCTAATGTTAAAGTGCGTTGTGTTGAGTGGGAACTATATTTCACCCTGGAGAGACTCAGACACAAAAGCAGAAAAGATGTTTTAGCGAACTTTATTGCAAAGTTTATTTGGCGCTCAGACCCCGGTGGAAGGCGTAGCGATCATGGGCACTCCATGATTTGATTGAATTAGATACCTTCCCCCCGGAGCCTGGAGACTGGTGGTGGTAGATGTGGAGAGAATAATAGATGCAGAGGAGGAGCAGGGGAGGTGGTGGGTCGCAGATACGGTTTGAAGCGACTGAGCCATCAACCTGAGCGCTTAAATGCTGCCGCCTGTGCGTTGATTGGAGCGGGGAGGAGTGACTGAGAGCGTTGATTGGGGATGAGGAGCAGGTGTAGGGGCCATGACGCGGACGTCCCCCGTCCTTTTACCAATCCTTCTTGGCCGGGAAAAACTGCATAACCTCTTTGGGATAAGCGCAGAAACCTGGAAGAGTCCATGGTGAAGTGAGGGATCTGACTCTCACAGACGGACGCCCGCTTGAGTGCGATGATGGGGCTGGGGAGAGGGGTCCTTCCATGGAGGCCGACGCAGATTTAGGTTAGGTCTTCCAGGTGAACTTACGCAGGCTTCATATATATTTTCGTTATGTGAACTATATGTGCAGGGTTGACACAAATAGAATAATTGATATTTCCCTTGAAGAAATTGTGTTTTTTAAAATGTACTCTTCAAACAAATGCCTAATATTAAGTAATAGGTATTTAAATAAATCCTCATTCTTTTTGAGTTTTCAAGAAAACAATCATTTATATCGGCATAGAGCGGGTGTTATTCCTCTTGAAGTGATGGCTATGGAAAAAATACAATCTTAAATAACATAATAAGTGAACAAGTGCTCAAAAAATCTTTACATATAAATATAATGTTTAAAACAAATCATTACATGTACAATGTTTACAATAAATCTTTATATTTACAAAGTTTATAACAAATCATTATATTTACAAATGTTTACAGTAAATCTTTATATTCACAACTATACTACAGCTGAATGTGAGTGTAAAATGTGCCAGGGATCAGGTCCACAGCAGCTTGGTACATGTTCAGTCTGAGGCTGGTACGATGGTGCCAGATAGAAGGGATCAGGTGCATATGGACTCATCCTCATGACGGGGCCATATGCAGGCTCAGCTCAGACGTTTTCCATCTTCCTCTTCTTATGTTTTTGGCTATAATTGTCCTTGAACGACCAGTCGGGGAACATAGCCTCGTGCTCCAGGCGTAGTTTGCGTGCCTGTTCAAAGTACGGGGCCTGCTCCTCTGCAGACAGAGATGCCCAGCACTTTCCCACCTCTTTGTTGACTGTAGCTGAGTTGGTGATTTTGAGCTCCTGCTGGATTTTCAGCCTCTTCTCAGCTCTGTACAACATGAAGGCGTTTAATGGCCTCTTAATGCACATAGTTGGAGCGTACGGTCCCAGGGTAGGCGTGTGTATTTGCTGAGAAACCACTGTGTGGGCCTCAGGTTGGTTGCCTCTCAGCTGGTGAGCAATTGATTGCGTCTCTTGTGCAGGTATGAACGCTGGCATCGGTGTTGCAGAAGGCCCTCCCACAGAACCAAGTGCTGGAACTTCAGCATCAATGACCAAACCTTGATCCTCCAACATGCCCTTAATCGATGTTATGAGAGTGGACCTAATCTCCTCATAGTCCATAGTGTTCAAATAGGCCTCAACATCGATGGTGCTAAATTGCTCAGCGCTGACTTCAGGCGTTGAGGCCAGAGGGGCCGCAGGAGAAGGTGGAGGACTTGGGCACAACCAATCGCTGTCCAAAAAGTGGCCCAGTATTCCAGAAGTCTTCAGGATGACCTCCAGAAAGTCCAGTCTGGTCTCTGACTCCATGATGGTCCTTTATGGAGAACTGTAAAGACACAAAAAAGAATATTTCTGTGATGCTATGAAATGTATCAAAAGTAAGCCTTATTACCAGAAATCATCATCCTTACTGTAAATTTAAGTAAGACGTGAAACAATTTACAGTAATACCAAAAAGGTGGCAATTTGACTTATCAACTCACTGCAATTTGGGGTAATTTCACTGTGATTTTCCAAAACAGGGCCAAAGAACGAGTACTTACTAGATGTACTAAGCTCGTACTGACAGAGCTGTTAGCTAGTAGCTTGTAGTACAGCGGGAGTGTTATCGATGTGTCGATCGTATACTCGCAACAGCCAAGTGGAAGGTCAAACTGCAAATGAAGGACTCACGGCCTGAACTTATAGTCAGGCTCTTTATGACGTACTAGTCACGTGCCTAATGTCACTGTCACTATGTGCGTGACGTCAACCCTGACAACAAGCATTCAAATAAAAACATCTACGCTAACAATTTCAACACTTTTTTTGTATTCAACAAGATACAGCAAATTTAAGCTTGATAACAAATGCATTTAATGTGAATGAAAGTTTATTTTGTTAGGTTTCCACCTATATCTTTTTCATTGGTTTTTCAAACAGAAACTTTCAGTAAAACTCATAAAAGTCCGACCATTTTCGTGTTTTTAGCTAGGCGGAACTACGCCCCCAAGTATGGACACACAGTACACAGTATTATTGGACATCCTCACCTTTCCATCGTTTCTGGTCTTATTTGTTGGAGTTTTCACTTGAGTTGACTGTATTTTGACTTCATCATAATGTTGAGGCGTTTACTTTACAGGTTGCTGACATCCAGCTCCTACATTTTTATTTCCATTGCACAAAAGTGTAGTTTTGTTTGTTTGTCAGGATACAGCGCCCTCTAGTGGAGGTTTTAAAAGGGCTAAATATTTATCTCATTATGTATTTATACATTTTGAGAATTTTTAAACAATCAAAAATACTGACAATATTGCCCAATAAAGAATTTTACATTTGCATTTTAGACAGTTTCATTATGTGGGACCAAATTATGAAGAGGAAATGGGTATAATTCATAATCCTTTAAAGTAATATTTTCACTACAGGACATCTGTAGTTATGTTTCAAATCATGAAAAAATGTCAGAGGGGTGTAAGGTCAGAGAGTGAGGGGTCTGTCCTGTGTCATGTCAGAGGGGTGTATACTTTAGTCTGCAAAAGTCCAGGTTTTATCTGAGGCTATTTGGATATTATAAGTCCATAATAATACTGTTAAATCCCTGCTTTTTTGTTTTCTTCCAGGTTCTAGTTTATGCAGGTAAGCAGCACAAACTGTAAGACCTGGTGCGGTTTACTAAGATTTAAGCTACACCATAATCTATAGTTATGTTGCTGCTTTATTGTTATGTATGAGCTTATTGTTAATGGTTTTTCTCCACAGGAAGATGAAGTTAGGAGAAAATACATGGAGGCCTTGTTTAGAGCAGAAGAAGCCAAAAGTAAAGAGGAGCTTTAACAAACTTGTCAACAACAACATACTTGAATAAATTCAAGTTATCACTACACCATTTCCCCATTTAAGACTCATAGCAAAGGTGGATATTATACTAAGAACATTAGCCTCTGCCCGTGTCCTTTACAGCAGGTAAACATAGTTTTTACATAAGAGTTAACAGTAGTACATGTACTCTTTCATGAGTACATACTTTTGATATTCTTCCCTTTACAGTAAGACAATTTTATAGTGTTTCATAGAATGCCTGAAAGTATAATTTTAATTTAATTTTCTATTCTCCCTTTGCCTGTTTTTTGTTTTATAGGCCACCAAATTGTACATTATTTACATGCAAAATCCAGTGGTTCCCAAAGTGGATGTCAAGGTACTGAGCTCGGGCTCTTGAGATGGAAAAATGTATTTAATCAATGTTTTCATTTATATCAGTAGATTTAACAAAATGAGGTAAAACAAGACAATAAATGACTCATATTAATGCAATTAAAGCTGCTTTTAATAAGAGTTGTGGGTAAGGTTCTCCTCCTGAAGAACTGGTTCTCCTCCTGAAGAACTGGTTCTCCTCCTGAAGAACTGGTTCTCCTCCTGAAGAACTGGTTCTCCTCCTGAAGAACTGGTTCTCCTCCTGAGTGGCTCTAGCTCCACTCTCCATCTCGCGTCCGCCCGTCCCTCGGCACCACATTTTCTTCAGCGCGTTTTGCCGTGACTGGGTGGGTGGGGGAGAGTGCACACTCACCTGCGTGCCGTGTCTCCACGTTTTTAGATTAACCCACACACCCTTAAAGTGAAGCACCTCACCTACTCACAGTGACAACAGGCTTAATGCAAGCATACTAACATACTTAACAAAAATCAAGAAACTGTATGAGGAGAAAGTAATGACATAGATAGACTTTAGGTGTCCGGACATTACCAGCTCACTGCTGAAGTAAAGGGACAGGCTACATCTTTATCTTTGAAACAGTCAAGTCACTTCAATGTTTTGAGCATTTTACAATTGGTTCCCATGTGCTTTATGAATAGTTGTGTGCAATTTACGTTATATTTTCTAATTGTTCACGAGGCTGTTGTAAATGCAGACAGTAAAGACACAGTGTGATAATGGTATACCTTTATCTTTATTTACAAGTTGCAGAAGAAAAACTGAAGCTATCTTTCTCCACCGTTCTTCCTTTTTTCAGCCATTGCATGAAGTCAGCTCAGCTCAACACGAGAGGAAAAGCTGCAGAGAAACAGAGACAAAGAATGCACAATTAACCATTCACTAATACGAACAGGAAAAGTTTTGCTTTGGTTAAATGACTAAAGTGTTAGCTGCACACGTAAATCTAATACAGTATGTCTGGAGCAGTGGTCTCCCTCTCGGGGACTTTTTTTGGTTTTAAGATTCTTTAAAAATGAATCATCAGAAGAGTTTGGAGTATTTGACTTCAAATTAGTACAAAGTAATGGTCCAAGAAAATGTGTCAAATACAAGTTATAAAAGTATTGAAGTATATGAAGTTGCAGTGCAAGAAATAATAATCGCATATTGTCAACATAAAACTTTTGTCACTTGTAGACTTAAAGTGGGAAGTACTACTCAAGAGTAGTTATACAAATATTATGCACACAAATATTATTCATGTAGGAGTTAAAGTGTATAAAAACTACTTTGGGAAGAATAATTTAATTATAAAGTTATTAGAGTAAATGGTAGTGAGTAATTTCTTCATTATACTTCAAGCTGACTAGTTCTGTGATTAGTAACCTCTGGGGGCCCATTGCAAAGCTTTAGGCACTTCAAGGTTAAAATGTAAATATGTATATAGAAAATGAATATACATATTAGAGGGTGTAGATTGATGTGGGCCTGCACATGTAGGATACAGAGCAGCAGGGCACAGTCAACAGGTCACAGGCTTGACTTCAACACATCACATATCAGAGAAAATCCGTTTATAAATGCATTTTACTGATCTGCAAATCGTTAAGATCCTTGGGGTATGGATGGAGAAAAAGAGGCTTGGATAAGATAACCATTATTAGTCTGCCAATGGGTAAACAACACAACATAGTCCAACAGCAATAACAAATATTAACTTGTAATATAAGCACTGATTAATCATAATTATAGCATTAATGGGGTTCTCAAAATCCTATTGTTATTACTAACTTACCTTATTGTTGTGTTGTGTCAGGTCACCTGTGGTCAGGCTCCCCACTTGGACATCGAGGCGAGATGTTCTTTGCTTTTTTTGTTCAACAAAACTGCAATAATACCACAGTTACACAAAAATGCATTGTCCTATTTTTCAAACGTATTACATAAACAAAGCATTAACCTTTGTCTTGTAAAGCTGGCTGTAATTTATACTCATTGTTACTTGATGTATGTAATAAAATGTATTACATACATCAAGTAACAATGAGTATAAATATGCTGTGACGTTAGCCTTGTTAGCAAGAAACAGTCCGCTAGCATAAGGTGCTAACTAATGCTAAAATCACGATTTCTGAATAACTTGTACACATTTCTGTATCCACACTAGCTCATTTAAGCAAATGGGCGTATGATAAAACGTGACAGGGGTTAATACATATGGCATTGTGATTTAAATAAGTAATATAGTAAAATATAAGTGACTTACTGTAATGTTTGTGGCTAAAGTTAGTCCCGATGTCAATAACACGAACGACTTCAGACTAGTACTTCTGATTGGTCCAGCCGTTGCAAGGCAACCTGGATCAGGGCGTTCCCTCCTCAGCACATTTGGATTGTTTAAGGTTTTTCAGATGGGAGGAGCAAAAGGACCACGTGCAAAGTAAAGTATTCAGGCAAAAAGGAAAAGCCTAAGGAATTGCTCTATTAAATTACAATCTAAAGATGGTGTTAGTGGCAGAATTATAAATTAAACAGGTAATTTGTTTTTAACAGCAAAGATACTGCGCAGAACCCTCAAGCTCCCAGGCCTCTGGTAGAAGACATATATATATATATATAAATGTATAAATGTATATATATATATGTATAAATATAAATGTACATAAATACATATATGTATAAATAACAAATTCGAATTGAAATTAGAATTTAATAAATAGACTCGTAAACCACTCATTAATATTACGTTTGAAACATAATTTAAATGTTATTTTAATAAATGCTTTATCATTATTAACATGGTCCTTTCTCTTTTCCTCCTCTTATCTCAGCAACAGGCAACACAGCGATCCTCAAACCTGAGCAATAAAACATAATAATATCCCTGTTATTCCAAATATACTGACAAATCAGAAATTACTATAGAAACAGCCGCTTGTTGATTTATTTATTTATTATAAACCTTTTTACAGCATTGGAAAATATTAAGAATGTTTATGTCATGTTTTTTCTCTTACAGAAATCATATTGAAACAAAGAATATATCCCCCCTCGATTTCCATTCATACAGTTTTGGAAAAGCTCCATGAAGCCAGTAGGGGACGCTAAAGAGCCGCATGAGGCTTTGGAACTGCGGGCTGCTGACCCCTGACCTAACTAAAAACCCGAAAATGGCTGGACTTTTAGGAGCTCTACTGAACATATTTGCTTGTAAAACCAATCAAGTAAGATATCGTTAGAAACCTAAGAAAATAAGCTTTCATTCAGACTAATTGCATTTGTTGTAAAACTTAAATTCGCTGTGTTATGACTCGTTGAAAACATAAAGTGTTGAAATTGTTAGCATAGATGTTTTTATTTGAATGTTTGTTGCCAGGGTTTACGTCACCACGCACATAGCGACAGTGACATTAGGCACGTGACTAGAACGTTATTTTCTAGCGCCGCCTCCTGACTATAAATACAGGCCGTGACTTTGGGTCATTTGCAGTCTCTCCATCCACCTGTCTGGTCGCACCCTGTACTCTTTTGCGAGCAGAGCTCAACACACATCGAGAAGCACTGCCGCGTGTTACGTACGTACTACCTACTACAAAGTACTGTGCCAACAGCCCTGTCAGTACTACCTTAGTACAACTGGTAAGTACATGTTCTTTGTGTGGCTTGACTAGGCTCTTCTTGTTCAAATTGCCACCTTTTTGGTATTACTGCCAAATTGTTTCTCGTCTTACTTACATTTACAGTTAGGATGACGATTTCTGATAATACTTGGGCAGACGTTTGATACATTTCATAGCATCGCAGGAAAATCCATTGACCATGAACTAATAGTAAATCTTTTTGTATCTTTACAGTTCTCCATAAAAGACAAGCATGGAGCCAGAAACCAGACTGGACTTTCTGGAGGTCGTCCTGAAGGCTTCTGGCACACTGGACCACTTTCTGGACAGCGAATGGTCAAGCCCAAGTCCTCCACCATCTCCTGTGGCCCCTCTGGCCTCACTGCCTGCAGTCAGCACTGAGCAGTTGAGCACCATAGATGTTGAGGCCTATGTGAATACTATGGACTGGGAGGAGATGAGGTCCACTTTCACTGCATCAATTGAGGCCGTGTTGGCTGAAAATCCAGCACTTGCTTCTGTGGAAGTGCCTTGTTCTGCACCACCAATGCCAGCGTTCATACCTGCGCAAGAGACACCATCAATTGCTCACCAGCTGAGTAGCAAGCGACCTGTGACCTGTGCGGTTTCTCAGCCAATCCATGTGCCAACAAATATGTTTTATTTTCATATTTGTAACAACAGCCAGACACTGTACACCAGGACGCCTTCTACCACTCGTGGCTCTGTCTCTATGGCACCCAGCAATGTCACTTCAAGGTAACATGAAAATAAATAAAATATTCTGGTTATGATGATAATAATAATAATGGTTAAAAACTAGCTGCTTGTGTAAGTTTCTGGATTTGAGTCTGCATTCACTAACGTTTATATCTTTTCTTCTTTCAGGAAGCGAAAGCGAGACTCTGTCAACTCGTACGTTAAGAAGCCATTAAACGCCTTCATGCTGTACAGAGCTGAGCAGAGGCTGAAAATCCAGCACGATCTCAAAATCACAAACTCATCTGTAGTCAGCCAAGAGGCGGGAAAGTGCTGGAAGTCTCTGTCTGCAGAGGAGCAGGCCCCGTACTTTCAACGGGCACGCAAAATACGTCTGGAGCACGAGGCTATGCTCCAGCCTACATATGGCCCCGTCACGAGGATGTGCCCATATGCTCCTTTGCCCTCTCATCCCGCACCATCGTACCAGCCTCAGACTGTCCCGTTGCAGATTCTTAATTTTTAAAGTGCATTTTACTTTTTGTATTCAGTTGCTCATATTGTTGTAAATAAAAACCTGTATTAATGCATTGAAAAACTGTTTGTTGTTTCATAGTGTGCAAAGGTCCAGGTTTAATCTGGGGTTAAATATAGTTTTAGGTGCTAGTTGGTCGGCCTGTCTGTCTGAGGGAGTCTGATCTCTCCTTCACTGTGGAACTACTCAAGGTTTCTACTTTTCCCCAAAGAGGTTTTGTAGTTTTTCCTTGCCGAGAAGGAGGGTCTAAGGACAGGGGACTAGTCCCTATGAACATTGTTTAATCTGTTCTCACTGCAGCTGTTGTAACTTTCTCACTGTCAAAGCTGCAGCCTGAGCCTGGGGGTCCTGGGGGTCCTGGGGTCCTGGGGGTCCGCTCTGACCATACGTCTTTGTTACGTTCTCTTCTGTTCGTACAGTTCCTCAAAATGGGACAAAAGATGGGTTCATCAAAGTGCACTATGTCACTCTCTTGTTATTTTGCTGTTGGTAAATGTATCACAGCCATGCCCTTGTTACCATAGACACTTGATTCATCCTAATAGACGTCCAAGTATGTCATATGTATGTGCTTTGTTGTGTTTGTACAATACATTGAATCATGTGCAAATCTCAATGCAACAGTGTTGGTTGTTTTCCTCATACATGTATTCTGATACAGGAATGGATCATCACAGCAGAAACACAGCCTTTTTGAACCAATCAGCAGGACACGGCCTTAATCCTGCTGCTTTTATACTAGATAAAAAGCAAACTTCAAAATTTCGTTGAATTTTAAGCAGCCAATCAGACCATAAACCCCTTTCCCTGTAAAAGTCAAATATGCTTAATATAAGATAAGATATTCCTTTATTGTCCCACATGGGGAAATTTCATTGGTGCAACGCAGGTAGATACAGAGGTAGATACAGAAGAACAGATCACTTATAGGAAGTCTGAAAAACACTTTCAGTAGAAGATCTCCTATAAATAAATAAAAACTCCCATAGACAAATAAATAAATAAATACATAAATACCATTGCATGTGATCACGACAGTAATTGCACATGAATATGTGTCACGACAGCACATAGATTGCACATGAATTTCACATGAATTGCACATGAATTCCAACAGCAATTGCACATATGACAGAATTGCACATCAGTATTAGGTTAGGTCAGTATTGCGAGTGTTCAGTACTAACAGTTTTTGTTATAAAGTCTGACAGCAGCAGGAAGGAAAGACCTACGGAACCTTTCCTTCGCACATCGAGGGTGGATCAGTCTCTCACTGAAGCTGCTCTCCAGAGCGGAGAGAGTGTCCTGCAGGGGGTGACACTCATGGTCCAGCATAGATGTGAATCTAGCCAGGACCCTCCTGTCCCCCACCTCCTGCACCGAGTCCAGAGCACAGCCCAGGACGGAGCTGGACTTCTTGATGACTCTGTCCAGCTTCCTCCTCTCCCTCTCTGTGATGCTGCTGCTCCAGCAGGCCACACCGTACAGGAGCTGATGCCACCACAGAGTCGTAGAAGGTCTTCAGGAGTGGCCCTGTCACTCCAAAAGACCTGAGTCTCCTCAGGAGGTAGAGCCGACTCTGGCTCTTCCTGTACAGTGCGTCTGTGTTATGAGTCCAGTCCAGTTTGTGGTTCAGATGAACACCCAGGTACTTGTATGAGTCCACTGTTCACTGGTGAGGGGGCAGTGGGGTGGCGTCTGCGGAAATCCACCACCATCTCCTTGGTCTTCCCCGCGTTGATGAGGAGGTGGTTCCGCTGACACCAGTCCACAAAGTCCTGCGCCAGTCCTCTGTACTCCGCGTCATCGTCGTCCGTGATGAGTCCGATGATGGCAGAGTCGTCAGAGAACTTCTGCAGGACACAGCTGTCCGTGTCATGTCTGAAGTCTGCAGTGTAAAGGGTGAAGAGAAAGGGCGCGAGGACAGTGCCCAGGGGCGCCCCCACACTGCAGGTCCGAGTGTCAGACACACAGTTCCGTGCTCTCCCAAACTGGGGTCGGTCTGTGAGGTAGTCCAGGATCCATTCTGCCAGGTCATACTCCACACCAGCCGTCTCCAGCTTG
The DNA here is from genome assembly GCF_026437365.1 of Eucyclogobius newberryi. Taxonomy (NCBI): domain Eukaryota; kingdom Metazoa; phylum Chordata; class Actinopteri; order Gobiiformes; family Gobiidae; genus Eucyclogobius; species Eucyclogobius newberryi. Next base: position 33,402,830 of record NW_027316278.1, on the reverse strand, counting down.
TCCCTCAGGAGCAGCGGCTGGATGGTGTTGAAGGCGCTGGAAAGATCGAAGAACAGAATCCTCACAGAGCTGCCAGGCTTTTCCAGGTGAGAGAGAGAGCGGTGCAGCAGGGAGATGACGGCGTCCTCCACTCCAATGCCAGGCCGATATGCAAACTGCAGCGGGTCCATGGCTAAGCTCACGGTGGAGCGGAGGTGGTCCAGGACCAGCCACTCCAGTGTCTTCATCAGGTGGGACGTGAGAGCCACTGGCCTGAAGCTGTTGAGGTCTTTGGGGCGCGGTGTCTTAGGCACAGGTACCAGACAGGAGGTCTTCCAGACCTGTGGTACTACCCTCAGCTTCAGGCTCATGTTGAAGACATGCTCCATAACTCCACACAGTTCATCTGCGCAGGACTTAAGGAGCCTGGGGCTGATGCCATCAGGTCCTGCTGCCTTCCTCACTTTAATCCTCTTCAGCTCACTCCTCACCTGTGCTGCTGTGACAGTCAGTGGTTGGCAGGGGGACCGTGTGCTGGGGGGATGGGTGAGTCCAGGTGAAGTGGGGAGCTGATGGTCCGGGGCAGATAAGCGAAGAGGAACAGATGCAGGGCAAGTATAAAAGCTATAAAGCTGTTATTTTGTCCCTGAACCAAACCCAAAGTGCCCTCAAAGGTCTAAAGTCACTGGCTCCAGTCACCCACACACCCTAAAGGGAACAAGCAGGAGGAAATGAAAGAATGAATGTCACATTGTGGTTCACCTGCTCTCTCTCACCTCAAACACAGACACAGTGTTCTGGAGATCAGGTCTGTGTTTGTAATGGCTGTCAGTGCCATTAGAGGGACTCTGTCAGGTTATACTGTATGTGTTTAGGGAGAAAAGTCAAGAAAACGCATGAAATAAGAACATTGTTATATTAATCTTGAGAAGAGCATCGCAAATATAAAATGATCAATCCTTTCAAAGTCTCTAAATATCAAACATGCCGAGTCAAAGTAAATGTTACTTTTTAAAATAAAGTAAAAGTAAACCACAAAACTGAGTTGATTCTCTAAAGTCTATTGGTTATATTTCCCAAAACATCTCCCGCTTATAAGCAAAACGTGTAACGGACCGTCATAGAGTTAGTTTGTGTGATATGTTAAGTCTCCACAGCCGGGGCAAAGTTCAGAGGGGTTTGTCTTCAGTTTGTGTGTTGCCCCAGAATGATTTCTGCAGCATCTATGGTCACGTCTTGCTGCAATTACACAAAACGAGCACGTTTGAAAGTGACAAAAAAAAACAACACTGCAAGACAAAAGATGTTGATGTTGTACCTTAATAAAGCAGAAACTAATGTATTTCTCAAAATCTTTTTTTGATTCGTCCCCAACAAATGCCGTCACTGGTATCGCTCCCAATTTGTACAAAAACAAACAATAAAGGACAGACTATTTGAGTTTTGTTGTACTAGTTTATCCTGTGTACTTGAGCTTTTACATTCCGACAATCACCTGGTCAAACGAGTGTCTTCTGTCCATAATAGACTTGGTATTGCTCACTCGCTCATCATGACGGACACTGACCGTTAAGTGGAGGAAAAGTAGGTGTTTGGGCATAAACCCGCCTCGATAAGACCTCTCCAGTTTGTCACATGCTCAAACACTCACTACATGTGACTGTGGTAGAAACTTTTCTTTGATCATCCACTTCACAAATCTGTGTCATAAGCATCGTCCTTCATGTGTGACAGGTCCAGATCTAAAAATGATACGTCAGGATGGATACTCTTACTGGATAATGGTTTACTCCTCATCATATCAGCTTTGTATTGTTGACATTATTTGTGCAAAAAATAAGCATTATTTTAGTAGTAAAGTAAAATATGCTGATTTAAGGCTTCTAGATATAAAACATTGACAATTAAAGTGTACTGTCAGAGGGGTGTAAGGTCAGAGAGTGAAGGGTCTGTCCTGTGTCATGTCAGAGGGGTGTAAGGTCAGAGAGTGAGGGGTCTGTCCTGTGTCATGTCAGAGGGGTGTAAGGTCAGAGAGTGAGGGGTCTGTCCTGTGTCATGTCAGAGGGGTGTAAGGTCAGAGAGTGAGGGGTCTGTCCTGTGTCATGTCAGAGGGGTGTAAGGTCAGAGAGTGAGGGGTCTGTCCTGTGTCATGTCAGAGGGGTGTAAGGTCAGAGAGTGAGGGGTCTGTCCTGTGTCATGTCAGAGGGGTGTAGGGTCAGAGAGTGAGGGGTCTGTCCTGTGTCATGTCAGAGGGGTGTAAGGTCAGAGAGTGAGGGGTCTGTCCTGTGTCATGTCAGAGGGGTGTAGGGTCAGAGAGTGAGGGGTCTGTCCTGTGTCATGTCAGAGGGGTGTAAGGTCAGAGAGTGAGGGGTCTGTCCTGTGTCATGTCAGAGGGGTGTAGGGTCAGAGAGTGAGGGGTCTGTCCTGTGTCATGTCAGAGGGGTGTAAGGTCAGAGAGTGAGGGGTCTGTCCTGTGTCATGTCAGAGGGGTGTAGGGTCAGAGAGTGAGGGGTCTGTCCTGTGTCATGTCAGAGGGGTGTAAGGTCAGAGAGTGAGGGGTCTGTCCTGTGTCATGTCAGAGGGGTGTACAGTCAGAGAGTGAGGGGTCTGTCCTGTGTCATGTCAGAGGGGTGTAATGTCAGAGAGTGAGGGGTCTGTCCTGTGTCATGTCAGAGGGGTGCACGGTCAGAGAGTGAGGGGTCTGTCCTGTGTCATGTCAGAGGGGTGTAGGGTCAGAGAGTGAGGGGTCTGTCCTGTGTCATGTCAGAGGGGTGTAGGGTCAGAGAGTGAGGGGTCTCTCCTGTGTCATGTCAGAGGGGTGTAGGGTCAGAGAGTGAGGGGTCTCTCCTGTGTCATGTCAGAGGGGTGTAGGGTCAGAGAGTGAGGGGTCTGTCCTGTGTCATGTCAGAGGGGTGTAGGGTCAGAGAGTGAGGGGTCGGTCCTGTGTCATGTCAGAGGGGTGTAATGTCAGAGAGTGAGGGGTCTGTCCTGTGTCATGTCAGAGGGGTGTAATGTCAGAGAGTGAGGGGTCTGTCCTGTGTCATGTCAGAGGGGTGTAGGGTCAGAGAGTGAGGGGTCTGTCCTGTGTCATGTCAGAGGGGTGTAAGGTCAGAGAGTGAAGGGTCTGTCCTGTGTCATGTCAGAGGGGTGTAATGTCAGAGAGTGAGGGGTCTGTCCTGTGTCATGTCAGAGGGGTGTAGGGTCAGAGAGTGAGGGGTCTGTCCTGTGTCATGTCAGAGGGGTGTAATGTCAGAGAGTGAGGGGTCTGTCCTGTGTCATGTCAGAGGGGTGTAGGGTCAGAGAGTGAGGGGTCTGTCCTGTGTCATGTCAGAGGGGTGTAGGGTCAGAGAGTGAGGGGTCTGTCCTGTGTCATGTCAGAGGGGTGTAGGGTCAGAGAGTGAGGGGTCTGTCCTGTGTCATGTCAGAGGGGTGTAGGGTCAGAGAGTGAAGGGTCTGTCCTGTGTCATGTCAGAGGGGTGTAGGGTCAGAGAGTGAGGGGTCTGTCCTGTGTCATGTCAGAGGGGTGTAATGTCAGAGAGTGAGGGGTCTGTCCTGTGTCTGTGTCAGAATTAGAGTTTGAACTGATCGTTTAGTCTGTGTTGTCATTATACAGTTTTGTGTTGTATTGTCTTCTATTGTATTACAACACATTCTAATGTCAAAGTGCGTTGTGTTGAGTGGGAACTATATATATATTTCCGTTATGTGAACTATATGTGCAGGCTTGACACAAATAGAATAATTGATATTTCCCTTGAAGAAATTGTGTTTTTTAAAATGTACTCTTCAAACAAATGCCTAATATTAAGTAATAGGTATTTAAATAAATCCTCATTCTTTTTGAGTTTTCAAGAAAACAATCATTTATATCGGCATAGAGCGGGTGTTATTCCTCTTGAAGTGATGGCTATGGAAAAAATACAATCTTAAATAACATAATAAGTGAACAAGTGCTCAAAAAATCTTTACATATAAATATAATGTTTACAACAAATCATTACATGTACAATGTTTACAATAAATCTTTATATTTACAAAGTTTATAACAAATCATTATATTTACAAATGTTTACAGTAAATCTTTATATTCACAACTATACTACAGCTGAATGTGAGTGTAAAATGTGCCAGGGATCAGGTCCACAGCAGCTTGGTACATGTTCAGTCTGAGGCTGGTACGATGGTGCCAGATAGAAGGGATCAGGTGCATATGGACTCATCCTCATGACGGGGCCATATGCAGGCTCAGCTCAGACGTTTTCCATCTTCCTCTTCTTATGTTTTTGGCTATAATTGTCCTTGAACGACCAGTCGGGGAACATAGCCTCGTGCTCCAGGCGTAGTTTGCGTGCCTGTTCAAAGTACGGGGCCTGCTCCTCTGCAGACAGAGATGCCCAGCACTTTCCCACCTCTTTGTTGACTGTAGCTGAGTTGGTGATTTTGAGCTCCTGCTGGATTTTCAGCCTCTTCTCAGCTCTGTACAACATGAAGGCGTTTAACGGCCTCTTAATGCACATAGTTGGAGCGTACGGTCCCAGGGTAGGCGTGTGTATTTGCTGAGAAACCACTGTGTGGGCCTCAGGTTGGTTGCCTCTCAGCTGGTGAGCAATTGATTGCGTCTCTTGTGCAGGTATGAACGCTGGCATCGGTGTTGCAGAAGGCCCTCCCACAGAACCAAGTGCTGGAACTTCAGCATCAATGACCAAACCTTGATCCTCCAACATGCCCTTAATCGATGTTATGAGAGTGGACCTAATCTCCTCATAGTCCATAGTGTTCAAATAGGCCTCAACATCGATGGTGCTAAATTGCTCAGCGCTGACTTCAGGCGTTGAGGCCAGAGGGGCCGCAGGAGAAGGTGGAGGACTTGGGCACAACCAATCGCTGTCCAAAAAGTGGCCCAGTATTCCAGAAGTCTTCAGGATGACCTCCAGAAAGTCCAGTCTGGTCTCTGACTCCATGATGGTCCTTCATGGAGAACTGTAAAGACACAAAAAAGAATATTTCTGTGATGCTATGAAATGTATCAAAAGTAAGCCTTATTACCAGAAATCATCATCCTTACTGTAAATTTAAGTAAGACGTGAAACAATTTACAGTAATACCAAAAAGGTGGCAATTTGACTTATCAACTCACTGCAATTTGGGGTAATTTCACTGTGATTTTCCAAAACAGGGCCAAAGAACGAGTACTTACTAGATGTACTAAGCTCGTACTGACAGAGCTGTTAGCTAGTAGCTTGTAGTACAGCGGGAGTGTTATCGATGTGTCGATCGTATACTCGCAACAGCCAAGTGGAAGGTCAAACTGCAAATGAAGGACTCACGGCCTGAACTTATAGTCAGGCTCTTTATGACGTACTAGTCACGTGCCTAATGTCACTGTCGCTATGTGCGTGACGTCAACCCTGACAACAAGCATTCAAATAAAAACATCTACGCTAACAATTTCAACACTTTTTTGTATTCAACAAGACACAGCAAATTTAAGCTTGATAACAAATGCATTTAATGTGAATGAAAGTTTATTTTGTTAGGTTTCCACCTATATCTTTTTCATTGGTTTTTCAAACAGAAACTTTCAGTAAAACTCATAAAAGTCCGACCATTTTCGTGTTTTTAGCTAGGCGGAACTACGCCCCCAAGTATGGACACACAGTACACAGTATTATTGGACATCCTCACCTTTCCATCGTTTCTGGTCTTATTTGTTGGAGTTTTCACTTGAGTTGACTGTATTTTGACTTCATCATAATGTTGAGGCGTTTACTTTACAGGTTGCTGACATCCAGCTCCTACATTTTTATTTCCATTGCACAAAAGTGTAGTTTTGTTTGTTTGTCAGGATACAGCGCCCTCTAGTGGAGGTTTTAAAAGGGCTAAATATTTATCTCATTATGTATTTATACATTTTGAGAATTTTTAAACAATCAAAAATACTGACAATATTGCCCAATAAAGAATTTTACATTTGCATTTTAGACAGTTTCATTATGTGGGACCAAATTATGAAGAGGAAATGGGTATAATTCATAATCCTTTAAAGTAATATTTTCACTACAGGACATCTGTAGTTATGTTTCAAATCATGAAAAAATGTCAGAGGGGTGTAAGGTCAGAGAGTGAGGGGTCTGTCCTGTGTCATGTCAGAGGGGTGTATACTTTAGTCTGCAAAAGTCCAGGTTTTATCTGAGGCTATTTGGATATTATAAGTCCATAATAATACTGTTAAATCCCTGCTTTTTTGTTTTCTTCCAGGTTCTAGTTTATGCAGGTAAGCAGCACAAACTGTAAGACCTGGTGCGGTTTACTAAGATTTAAGCTACACCATAATCTATAGTTATGTTGCTGCTTTATTGTTATGTATGAGCTTATTGTTAATGGTTTTTCTCCACAGGAAGATGAAGTTAGGAGAAAATACATGGAGGCCTTGTTTAGAGCAGAAGAAGCCAAAAGTAAAGAGGAGCTTTAACAAACTTGTCAACAACAACATACTTGAATAAATTCAAGTTATCACTACACCATTTCCCCATTTAAGACTCATAGCTGAAGTGGATATTATACTAAGAACATTAGCCTCTGCCCGTGTCCTTTACAGCAGGTAAACATAGTTTTTACATAAGAGTTAACAGTAGTACATGTACTCTTTCATGAGTACATACTTTTGATATTCTTCCCTTTACAGTAAGACAATTTTATAGTGTTTCATAGAATGCCTGAAAGTATAATTTTAATTTAATTTTCTATTCTCCCTTTGCCTGTTTTTTGTTTTATAGGCCACCAAATTGTACATTATTTACATGCAAAATCCAGTGGTTCCCAAAGTGGATGTCAAGGTACTGAGCTCGGGCTCTTGAGATGGAAAAATGTATTTAATCAATGTTTTCATTTATATCAGTAGATTTAACAAAATGAGGTAAAACAAGACAATAAATCACTCATATTAATGCAATTAAAGCTGCTTTTAATAAGAGTTGTGGGTAAGGTTCTCCTCCTGAAGAACTGGTTCTCCTCCTGAAGAACTGGTTCTCCTCCTGAAGAACTGGTTTTCCTCCTGAAGAACTGGTTCTCCTCCTGAAGAACTGGTTCTCCTCCTGAAGAACTGGTTTTCCTCCTGAAGAACTGGTTTTCCTCCTGAAGAACTGGTTCTCCTCCTGAAGAACTGGTTCTCCTCCTGAGTGGCTCTAGCTCCACTGTCCATCTCGCGTCCGCTCGTCCCTCGGCACCACATTTTCTTCAGCGCGTTTTGCCGTGACTGGGTGGGTGGGGGAGAGTGCACACTCACCTGCGTGCCGTGTCTCCACGTTTTTAGATTAACCCACACACCCTTAAAGTGAAGCACCTCACCTACTCACAGTGACAACAGGCTTAATGCAAGCATACTAACATACTTAACAAAAATCAAGAAACTGTATGAGGAGAAAGTAATGACATAGATAGACTTTAGGTGTCCGGACATTACCAGCTCACTGAAACAGTCAAGTCACTTCAATGTTTTGAGCATTTTACAATTGGTTCCCATGTGCTTTATGAATAGTTGTGTGCAATTTACGTTATATTTTCTAATTGTTCACGAGGCTGTTGTAAATGCAGACAGTAAAGACACAGTGTGATAATGGTATACCTTTATCTTTATTTACAAGTTGCAGAAGAAAAACTGAAGCTATCTTTCTCCACCGTTCTTCCTTTTTTCAGCCATTGCATGAAATCAGCTCAGCTCAACACGAGAGGAAAAGCTGCAGAGAAACAGAGACAAAGAATGCACAATTAAACCTTCACTAATACGAACAGGAAAAGTTTTGCTTTGGTTAAATGACTAAAGTGTTAGCTGCACACGTAAATCTAATACAGTATGTCTGGAGCAGTGGTCTCCCTCTCGGGGACTTTTTTTGGTTTTAAGATTCTTTAAAAATGAATCATCAGAAGAGTTTGGAGTATTTGACTTCAAATTAGTACAAAGTAATGGTCCAAGAAAATGTGTCAAATACAAGTTATAAAAGTATTGAAGTATATGAAGTTGCAGTGCAAGAAATAAAAATAATCGCATATTGTCAACATAAAACTTTTGTCACTTGTAGACTTAAAGTGGGAAGTACTACTCAAGAGTAGTTATACAAATATTATGCACACAAATATTATTCATGTAGGAGTTAAAGTGTATAAAAACTACTTTGGGAAGAATAATTTAATTATAAAGTTATTAGAGTAAATGGTAGTGAGTAATTTCTTCATTATACTTCAAGCTGACTAGTTCTGTGATTAGTAACCTCTGGGGGCCCATTGCAAAGCTTTAGGCACTTCAAGGTTAAAATGTAAATATGTATATAGAAAATGAATATACATATTAGAGGGTGTAGATTGATGTGGGCCTGCACATGTAGGATACAGAGCAGCAGGGCACAGTCAACAGGTCACAGGCTTGACTTCAACACATCACATATCAGAGAAAATCCGTTTATAAATGCATTTTACTGATCTGCAAATCGTTAAGATCCTTGGGGTATGGATGGAGAAAAAGAGGCTTGGATAAGATAACCATTATTAGTCTGCCAATGGGTAAACAACACAACATAGTCCAACAGCAATAACAAATATTAACTTGTAATATAAGCACTGATTAATCATAATTATAGCATTAATGGGGTTCTCAAAATCATATTGTTATTACTAACTTACCTTATTGTTGTGTTGTGTCAGGTCACCTGTGGTCAGGCTCTCCACTTGGACATCGAGGCGAGATGTTCTTTGCTTTTTTTGTTCAACAAAACTGCAATAATACCACAGTTACACAAAAATGCATTGTCCTATTTTTCAAACGTATTACATAAACAAAGCATTAACCTTTGTCTTGTAAAGCTGGCTGTAATTTATACTCATTGTTACTTGATGTATGTAATAAAATGTATTACATACATCAAGTAACAATGAGTATAAATATGCTGTGACGTTAGCCTTGTTAGCAAGAAACAGTCCGCTAGCATAAGGTGCTAACTAATGCTAATATCACGATTTCTGAATAACTTGTACACATTTCTGTATCCACACTAGCTCATTTAAGCAAATGGGCGTATGATAAAACGTGACAGGGGTTAATACATATGGCATTGTGATTTAAATAAGTAATATAGTAAAATATAAGTGACTTACTGTAATGTTTGTGGCTAAAGTTAGTCCCGATGTCAATAACACGAACGACTTCAGACTAGTACTTCTGATTGGTCCAGCCGTTGCAAGGCAACCTGGATCAGGGCGTTCCCTCCTCAGCACATTTGGATTGTTTAAGGTTTTTCAGATGGGAGGAGCAAAAGGACCACGTGCAAAGTAAAGTATTCAGGAGACCTATATATATATATATATATATATATATATATATATATATATATATATATATACATATATATAAATGTATAAATATAAATGTACATAAATACATATATGTATAAATAACAAATTCGAATTGAAATTAGAATTTAATAAATAGACTCGTAAACCACTCATTAATATTACGTTTGAAACATAATTTAAATGTTATTTTAATAAATGCTTTATCATTATTAACATGGTTCTTTCTCTTTTCCTCCTCTTATCTCAGCAACAGGCAACACAGCGATCCTCAAACCTGAGCAATAAAACATAATAATATCCCTGTTATTCCAAATATACTGACAAATCAGAAATCACTATAGAAACAGCCGCTTGTTAATTTATTTATTTATTACAAACCTTTTTACAGCATTGGAAAATATTAAGAATGTTTATGTCATGTTTTTTTCTCTTACAGAAATCATATTGAAACAAAGAATATATCCCCCCTCGATTTCCATTCATACAGTTTTGGAAAAGCTCCATGAAGCCAGTAGGGGACGCTAAAGAGCCGCATGAGGCTTTGGAACTGCGGGCTGCTGACCCCTGACCTAACTAAAAACCCGAAAATGGCTGGACTTTTAGGAGCTCTACTGAACATATTTGCTTGTAAAACCAATCAAGTAAGATATCGTTAGAAACCTAAGAAAATAAGCTTTCATTCAGACTAATTGCATTTGTTGTAAAACTTAAATTCGGTGTGTTATGACTCGTTGAAAACATAAAGTGTTGAAATTGTTAGCATAGATGTTTTTATTTGAATGTTTGTTGCCAGGGTTTACGTCACCACGCACATAGCGACAGTGACATTAGGCACGTGACTAGAACGTTATTTTCTAGCGCCGCCTCCTGACTATAAATACAGGCCGTGACTTTGGGTAATTTGCAGTCTCTCCATCCACCTGTCTGGTCGCACCCTGTACTCTTTTGCGAGCAGAGCTCAACACACATCGAGAAGCACTGCCGCGTGTTACGTACGTACTACCTACTACAAAGTACTGTGCCAACAGCCCTGTCAGTACTACCTTAGTACAACTGGTAAGTACATGTTCTTTGTGTGGCTTGACTAGACTCTTCTTGTTCAAATTGCCACCTTTTTGGTATTACTGCCAAATTGTTTCTCGTCTTACTTACATTTACAGTTAGGATGACGATTTCTGATAATACTTGGGCAGATGTTTGATACATTTCATAGCATCGCAGGAAAATCCATTGACCATGAACTAATAGTAAATCTTTTTGTATCTTTACAGTTCTCCATAAAAGACAAGCATGGAGCCAGAAACCAGACTGGACTTTCTGGAGGTCGTCCTGAAGGCTTCTGGCACACTGGACCACTTTCTGGACAGCGAATGGTCAAGCCCAAGTCCTCCACCATCTCCTGTGGCCCCTCTGGCCTCACTGCCTGCAGTCAGCACTGAGCAGTTGAGCACCATAGATGTTGAGGCCTATGTGAATACTATGGACTGGGAGGAGATGAGGTCCACTTTCACTGCATCAATTGAGGCCGTGTTGGCTGAAAATCCAGCACTTGCTTCTGTGGAAGTGCCTTGTTCTGCACCACCAATGCCAGCGTTCATACCTGCGCAAGAGACACCATCAATTGCTCACCAGCTGAGTAGCAAGCGACCTGTGACCTGTGCGGTTTCTCAGCCAATCCATGTGCCAACAAATATGTTTTATTTTCATATTTGTAACAACAGCCAGACACTGTACACCAGGACGCCTTCTACCACTCGTGGCTCTGTCTCTATGGCACCCAGCAATGTCACTTCAAGGTAACATGAAAAAAAAAAAAATATTCTGGTTAGATAAGGTTATGATAATAATAATAATGGTTAAAAACTAGCTGCTTGTGTAAGTTTCTGGATTTGAGTCTGCATTCACTAACGTTTATATCTTTTCTTCTTTCAGGAAGCGAAAGCGAGACTCTGTCAACTCGTACGTTAAGAAGCCATTAAACGCCTTCATGCTGTACAGAGCTGAGCAGAGGCTGAAAATCCAGCACGATCTCAAAATCACAAACTCATCTGTAGTCAGCCAAGAGGCGGGAAAGTGCTGGAAGTCTCTGTCTGCAGAGGAGCAGGCCCCGTACTTTCAACGGGCACGCAAAATACGTCTGGAGCACGAGGCTATGCTCCAGCCTACATATGGCCCCGTCACGAGGATGTGCCCATATGCTCCTTTGCCCTCTCATCCCGCACCATCGTACCAGCCTCAGACTGTCCCGTTGCAGATTCTTAATTTTTAAAGTGCATTTTACTTTTTGTATTCAGTTGCTCATATTGTTGTAAATAAAAACCTGTATTAATGCATTGAAAAACTGTTTGTGGTGTTTCATAGTGTGCAAAGGTCCAGGTTTAATCTGGGGTTAAATATAGTTTTAGGTGCTAGTTGGTCGGCCTGTCTGTCTGAGGGAGTCTGATCTCTCCTTCACTGTGGAACTACTCAAGGTTTCTACTTTTCCCCAAAGAGGTTTTGTAGTTTTTCCTTGCCGAGAAGGAGGGTCTAAGGACAGGGGACTAGTCCCTATGAACATTGTTTAATCTGTTCTCACTGCAGCTGTTGTAACTTTCTCACTGTCAAAGCTGCAGCCTGAGCCCGGGGGTCCTGGGGGTCCTGGGGGTCCTGGGGTCCTGGGGTCCTGGGGGTCCGCTCTGACCATACGTCTTTGTTACGTTCTCTTCTGTTCGTACAGTTCCTCAAAATGGGACAAAAGATGGGTTCATCAAAGTGCACTATGTCACTCTCTTGTTATTTTGCTGTTGGTAAATGTATCACAGCCATGCCCTTGTTACCATAGACACTTGATTCATCCTAATAGACGTCCAAGTATGTCATATGTATGTGCTTTGTTGTGTTTGTACAATACATTGAATCATGTGCAAATCTCAATGCAACAGTGTTGGTTGTTTTCCTCATACATGTATTCTGATACAGGAATGGATCATCACAGCAGAAACACAGCCTTTTTGAACCAATCAGCAGGACACGGCCTTAATCCTGCTGCTTTTATACTAGATAAAAAGCAAATTTCAAAATTTCGTTGAATTTTAAGCAGCCAATCAGACCATAAACCCCTTTCCCTGTAAAAGTCAAATATGCTTAATATAACAAGTATAAAAGCTATAAAGCTGTTATTTTGTCCCTGAACCAAACCCAAAGTGCCCTCAAAGGTCTAAAGTCACTGGCTCCAGTCACCCACACACCCTAAAGGGAACAAGCAGGAGGAAATGAAAGAATGAATGAATGTCACATTGTGGTTTTCCTGCTCTCTCTCACCTCAAACACAGACACAGTCAGGGCCGGCCCAGCCTATAAGCGAACTAAGCAGCCGCGTAGGGCCCCAAGGCGTTGATAGGGCCCCCAACATGGCAACCCATCTTATGCGAAGTGCAAGCACACTTCTTATATATACTTTTATATATAATATATATACATATACGAATAAGACCATTTTATCCACAAGATCTGATCTGATATGAATTTGATTTGTATTAATCACTTCACTTTAATTATTATCCTACTGTTGGGAAATTCTTTCTTAGAAGACAGTAAAATGTTGGGAAGAATACTGAATACTTCAAATCAAATGTATTTTGTATGAAATTCCATTACATGGGCCAAGCACTCACGTTTGTTATTCATTGTGCTGGATTCTGAAGACTTTCGTGTTGATTTGCATTATATTATTATGTAACAACGTGTTTTAGGATTAAAACTACTTTGGGCCTTTTTCATTTTGACCATATGTAATGCACTCAAAATCTGATGAGAGATTGATTTGTTTATTTACAGCTTATAGCATAGTGTAGGACACATATACTTTAATATCATTACATGCACAGCCATATCAACATACAGGTGCACAGACAAGTGCATATGGAAATGCACAGATACAATGGAATGTCCATCATGTGTCCATGTTTCAAGTCAATGAGAAAAATGCTGATATTATCAGATGTCTTTTGTAAAAAGTTTATTAAAATTGTATAAGCCAGCTCCAACTCGAGTTGCTTACGTTGCAGACGGCATGTTAGTTGTTGACGCACTAGCTCACTGTTTTGTGTGATCCCAGAAAGTTCACCGAGGCAGTTCCAAAGTTCATAGTATTCTTTTTTTAATTACAAAGAGTCTTAAAACCAGTCCAAGCAGTGCTTCATTTCATATCAATAATGAAATCCATAATCACCAGAACGCTTTCACTATATAAACAGTTCCGCCGTAAGCGGTCATCAAACTGTGTGCTTGTAAATCTAGCAACCAATAATATAATAGATCCATGCCAGCAACCTGTCCCACCCATATAGATCCATGCTCCCACCACCAAGGTTCCTACCCATATAGATCCATGCTCCCACCACCAAGGTTCCTACCCATATAGATCCATGCTCCCACCACCAAGGTTCCCACCCATATAGATCCATGCTCCCACCACCAAGGTTCCTACCCATATAGATCCATGCTCCCACCACCAAGGTTCCCACCCATATAGATCCATGCTCCCACCACCAAGGTTCCTACCCATATAGATCCATGCTCCCACCACCAAGGTTCCCACCCATATAGATCCATGCTCCCACCACCAAGGTTCCTACCCATATAGATCCATGCTCCCACCACCAAGGTTCCTACCCATATAGATCCATGCTCCCACCACCAAGGTTCCCACCCATATAGATCCATGCTCCCACCACCAAGGTTCCCACCCATATAGATCCATGCTCCCACCACCAAGGTTCCCACCCATATAGATCCATGCTCCCACCACCAAGGTTCCTACCCATATAGATCCATGCTCCCACCACCAAGGTTCCTACCCATATAGATCCATGCTCCCACCACCAAGGTTCCCACCCATATAGATCCATGCTCCCACCACCAAGGTTCCCACCCATATAGATCCATGCTCCCACAGCGACACCCTGTGGCCGCTCCCAACACTACATCTCTATCAGGGCTTTTGGCTCCTACAAAAATGATACGTAAACAATTTCGATTTATTTCTGACCATAATCCATCTGATGACCCAAATTAGATTTTGAGTTTTGCTTGTCATTTAAATACTCTTAATATCCAAAAATCAGATAATAATCACATTCTGGTGTGCGTGTCAACATGGAGTGTTTTTTTTTTTTTTTTTTTTAGGAATGTATCCATATTCTGAATACTACCAAATAAAAGTGTAACTGCAATAAAGTAAAGTTACTGTGAATGTCTATTTTAAATATTGGGCAAATTGTGTGTTTTTTATTTAAAGGTGCACTAAGTAACCTTTCAGGTCGAGTCTGTGACAGTGACTGACACAACCACATCATGTGTGTTTTTGTTTGTATAATAAGCAAACTGCATAAATGGTCAGATTGGGTTTGCAGAGCAAGAGCAAGAGGCAGAGAAAATGCCAGGTACGAGTTGAGGAGCAGTAGTATATGACCTTTATAGTACTGCAATGACTATTATGGGCTCTGGAAAATATCATACTGTCATTTTTAGCTAAATGTAAAGTTGGTGTCAATGTGTTGTTTTTCCATTTGTCCACAGAGGGGCGCTGAAATATTGATCCTGTGTTTATGTGTATTTTAATAATTGTGCAATAAAATGGAAGAATTTGATTGGCCAATGGATTCACTGGATGATTCATTGTAGTATGATTCCTTCTCTTTGTGCTATGGCCCAAACATCTATCAAGAACATTACTTAAAACTTCATTGTGTTATATGTTTTGAGTGCAGGTATGTCTTTGCAATTCTTGTTTTTATTGTGCAAACGGTTTGAGAAGGAAAATGATGTTTGAAAAAAGGCACAATCGAATGAGACTTGTTGGTAAAGCAGTCGGTCGTCTCTCTGAAATGTCACTCAAAGAAACATCATTTTAAACGTTTTTAATATCATCTTTCTATCTCTTTACCCAATATCACAGCATCAATCCTTTTGCCATATTGTTCAGCCCTAATCAGCAGTAGGAATGGTTTATTACCTCCTTATGAACAATTCATAAAATAATAACACTCTGACAACGATAATGATTAAAAAACTGAAAGCAACTTTTGATTTATTTGAAGTAATCCATAGTAAAAAAAAAAGAAAAAAAGATATATCTAGTATTTACATGTCTGTCTTGTCCCAAAGGAGGAGTTTCAACTTGAAGCTGCTCTTGACCTTGTGATTCTGGATGAAAGTCCAAATGTCTCAGTTTCCTCAGAAATCTTCTCCAGTTTGCCAAGTGCTCCAGGCTTGTGTTTGGGGGACTTTTCTGGCAGCAAAGTCACCCAAACACGAACTTTGGCATGTGGAATGTGGGCACTACTGCTGTCGTTGGTGGGTGCTGCTGGGTGGGCTATAGAAGATGCGTCCTGGTTGGTCGGTGGGTTGATTGCTGTAGGTGTTGGTGGGTTGGTGGTACCATATTTACAGTGGAGAAGAGTGTGTGCTGAAATGGAGCTGCAGAACCTATGACATTTGTGGCTTGTGTTGGGTTGGTATTTGCAGGGCAGTGTGATAGTACTCCTGTGATACCGTCGTACAACTGTAGTAAAGTCCTGGCTGTACAGGGGCTGCAGGAAGGCTGTAATAATGTGGGAGTCACTGTGTTGGCCTTTCTTCTCCTCGTTCTCCCAAAGTTGTCTTTAGCGGACCACCCAGGGTACTTGGCTTCATGCTCCCTCCTGGCCACCCGCGCCTTATCGAAGTACGGGGCTTGGTCCTCCGCCGAAAGCATACGCCATCGCTCCCCGACGATCTTGTTCACTTCCGCTGAGTTTCTGATGTTGAATTCCAACATGATTGTCTCCCTCTGCTCCTTTTTGTAGATCATGAAGGCGTTTGGAGGCTTCTTGACGTATGGCTTGTCAGCATCTTGTGTTCTCATCCTATAAAAGGAAAAATAAAGACAAGTAGGTAAGTACCGGCATGTTACAAAACACTGACAAAGACACAACATCAGGAATTTCCAGTTTGGATAGATACAGACCGAAAGGCTGCACTATATATTGCAGTTGAAGTTTGTATTTGGACACACTAGACTAGTCAAATTGAATTAACCAGGTGAGTGGGTGAATGCTCTCTATTTATTCAATGGAAGTTTAAGAAGTTTCCTGGTTATAATATAGCTAGCACTGCTGTAGCATTCAGCTCGCAGGTGCCTTTAGCATTCTTGCATAATTATACACATTTGAGCCATTTGACCATTTTATTCTTCTTTGTGGCTGCATTTTGATTTGATTTGTGAGCTGTCCCTCAGGTTCTGCTCTGTGTGTTTGTGTGTTTGTAGCATGTTACTTACCCCGAAGTGACTTTGCCGGCTGCTGCTTGGGCTGGATTAACGGTAAAATGTCCCGTTGTCTGGAACATAGCTTTCTCGTTGGTCATAACGGGACAATGACTTGATGATTGGGTCATTCCAGGTACTTGCTGATCCTTCTTCTTGGGTGCAGGTGCAAGTGAACATAAAGGTGCCGCTGGAGGAATTTGACTCTCCGTGTCCGTAACAATGCCATCCAACATGGCTTCAAGACGGACTACCACAGCATCTATATCCCATATGTCTATAGAATTACTGCAGTCCAACATGGCTTCAATACTCGCAGCCATAGCCTCTATATCACAACTGCCCACACTACTGCTGCAGTCCAACATGGCTTCAAGAGTGGCTGCCATCCCATTTATCCACCATCTTGTCCTCCCTTTCAATTTCCAGATGAAGAAACTGTAAAAATACAAACAAACGTTTCATTTTTGCCCTTGTATAAGTAAAACATATGTTTGACTGAAAGAGAATATTCTGCACAAAAAGGAGATGCTTTTTTTTTCAGAATCCTAGAATTAAAGTATACAAAAAATATACTGAGACTCACTTATGTGAAATGAATGGTTGATAATATTAATAAATCATAAATTACATAAAAGACTGTCCCTGTTTGAAGCTTGGGTGGTATACATATATATAATGTTGGTGGCTTTTGAACATAAACATTATCTGCATAGGGACAGTGAGCTGCTGCATCTGGAATGGATTAACGACTACGACTCTCGTCTACTCTCTGATATTATTGTTGTTGCGGACCTGTTTGAGTTGCATCTCTCAGTTGACTCGGACGTTGCAGATCTCACAGTGGAAAATGCGTTCCTGAGAGTTGGGGTCCGGGACCAAGTCCGGGTCCGAGTCCGGGTCCAAGTCCTGGTCCTGGATCGTTTTGTGTTTGCACCTGCAGGAACAGCACAGACATAGTAAGTAAAGAAGCACAATCTACTCACTTGAACACATATCAATACTGAAAACTGTCATATTAAAAAGCACAAAATGAGACATTTCATGGACAGTTTTATTTAAAAATTATTACATTATTGTATTATAATCATCTTTATCTATATCAAGACCAAAAAGTAACATTGTATTATTATACAATGATGAAAGTAACTTCAAAAGTAAAAGTATCTCTGTACTTTACCCAAGTACATTTTACAGTAGATGTTTTTTACTTTTACTTCACATTTGAAAGGAAATATCTGTACTTTCAACTCCATACATTTTTAAACTGGAAAAAAAGTAGAAAGTTATTTTTTTCTGATTTGAGGTGTTGTTTTTTCCAGCTTTGAGCAAACAAAACGGATTCATCAAATTCACTAGAAAAAAAGGAAATTGATTCTAATCAATAACGTTGACCAAAAAGTACATTTTAAATGGGTACTTTGATACTTTTACTCAAGTAGATTTCCGTATGTGCTACTTTTACTTTTACTTGAGTATTTTTGGCACCTGTATCCAGTGGCGGCTGGTGGTACAAATTATAGGGGGGGCTATTTGACATTTTTCTTTTTTTTTTAAATGTCCAAAATTGAAATCTTTAACATTGACTGTATGGATGCATATTTTAAATGACCGTGGCTGGAGAGCCGCGGCGCGGTCAAATGGCCGCGCAGTTTCAGGGACCGCAGCGTTTCCCTTATAGCCCGTTATAGCCTCATGGCTAACCCTAATCCTAACCTTAAATTTAACCCTAATCCTAACCTTAACCTTAACCCTAACCCTAACCCTAATCCTAATCCTAACCTTAACCTTAACCTTAACCTTAACCTTAACCTTAACCCTAACCCTAACCCTAATCCTAACCTTAACCTTAACCTTAACCCTAACCCTAACCTTAACCCTAATCCTAACCTTAACCCGACGCGGTCTAAAACGGCTCTAAAACGCTCGGCCGGCACAACAATAACATGGCAGTTTCGGCCGCGCGCCGCGGCTCTGCAGACACTCCCATTTTAAATACACATTTACAACTGAATTAATTAAGTAAATACACTTTATTTCCACTTTTGTTAATGATAATACAATGACTTAGAGGCAGATTCCATTTGTGAGAAAATACATTTGAGATAAAATTACATTTTACACTTTATAAAATATCAGATTGAAAAGAGCAAATCAAAAATCTCAGCGATACTGTCACTTATAATGCAGAGTAACAATTACTACATTAAGAGGAAATAAAAACACAAACAATTGTTGGCATAAAACAGCTTCTAAGTGGCATTAGTTTACCTGAACTACATGTGTAACATTTTTATATTTAATCATCAAATACATTATTGCTGTATGGAAAGTTGTCATTTATGGCTTTCTTTCATGGGTTTTCTAATAACAAAAGCATATTTTTATCAATAGAAGTTAAGCGATACTTAATGCTCAGCGTTAGCCTCATGCAAGTAATAAACAAAAAAAAACTGCATGTTTGTTGTCATGGTAACAGAGCACGGAGTTTGACAGACACATGTCTCGGCTCGGATTGATACGAAATCAGCCGCTTTCATTTCAACACAAATAAAGCAGCAAACAGTTGAACAGCTCATTCTGAGTCGTTTTGGACGTACCTTTTGTACACATACGTCTGTAGATGCAGTTTTAAGACGCAAACACGGAAAGTGTTGCACTTCCGCGTAGGCGCGCGCACATGCCTCTGTCTCTTCTGATTAAAATGTCTTTTGCCATTAATGTAGTTTCACTGAAAATTATAATTTTTATTCATGTTCTTTCAGTTTCTCAGTTTCTTTTTGTCAACAGTTTTTCCTTTCACTGTCCAAATTTGATGTGTTTTGTAATGCAGGACCTTAGATTGATGATATTCATGAATACAATTCCATTGTTGTTCTGTGGGAGGAGCCACTGCTTCATCACCGTGAGGAATCTTTTCTCTGCATAGTTTTGGAAGATGTTCTTCATTTGTGTAGTTTGCTTTTTTGCTTCGTTTGGGTTTTGTTCATTTGCACGGATTGTGTTTTCGAGATCCTTCAAAAATGTATTCATTTTGAATGGAATAAGGTCCATTTTATTTAATTGATCTATATCTTAATTTTTAATTATTATTATTATTTGATCATAAACAAGTGTGGCAGTCAGTGGTATTTCAAAAACAAAACAAAAAATCAAATAATAATAATAATTATTATTATTATAATTCGAACAATAATTATAACAATAATAATGAAATAAAATATGTTGCAGAGCGGGCTAATTTCCGGTACATGTCGGCCTCGGGGAAACTGAGATAAACAGCATTTTCTCTTTTTTTCCCCAAATTTGTGATTTTCGTTTTTTTGCATTATGTGGAAGTTGAAGATATGGACCAGCCATTCGATGTATCAGATAACAGTATTTGCAGCAGATCTACATGAGTGAGACATCATTGGAAAGCTTTGAATTCACACTTTCGGAATCTGTGAATAACTCGAAATGTCTCCGGGTAAACATGTAACTGGTTTATCCACGGTCAGACACATATGTTTAGGGAAAAAAATGTTATCAAAATAAAAATGTAAAGATTTAAAATAAAAATAAATAAAGCTCTTACATGGTTTACTTGGTGAAGCTGAGTATGTACTAAAGTACTACAGTATGAATATTTAAGACCTGTTAAAAAGCTATTTCAAGACATTGTCCACTCTTTGTAACCTTCATTTATGTATGATTAATCTGTCTGGTTTCTATTTAAATCTGGATTTTAAGTAGTATAAATCACTATTTCTTGTTCTGTGCAGTGTCCAATCCTATATAAATATTATATAAAAAAATATTTATAAAAAGTAAAAAATAATAATAACAATAGTAACACTCTTATTGACAGAAGTTATATGGACAGAGAATATTGCACCAAGATGACATTATGTAAAGTATTGCACATGATTATGTCAGTATTGTACATGGGTATGACAGTATTGCACATGATTATGTCAGTATTGTACATGGGTATGACAGTATTGCACATGATTATGTCAGTATTGTACATGGGTATGACAGTATTGCACATGATTATGTCAGTATTGTACATGGGTATGACAGTATTGCACATGATTATGTCAGTATTGTACATGGGTATGACAGTATTGCACATGATTAAGTCAGTATTGTACATGGGTATGACAGTATTGCACATGATTAAATCAGTATTGTACATGGGTATGACAGTATTGCACATGATTATGTCAGTATTGTACATGGGTATGACAGTATTGCACATGATTATGTCAGTATTGTACATGGGTATGACAGTATTGCACATGATTAAGTCAGTATTGTACATGGGTATGACAGTATTGCACATGATTAAGTCAGTATTGTACATGGGTATGACAGTATTGCACATGATTATGTCAGTATTGTACATGGGTATGACAGTATTGCACATGATTATGTCAGTATTGTACATGGGTATGACAGTATTGCACATGATTAAGTCAGTATTGTACATGGGTATGACAGTATTGCACATGATTATGTCAGTATTGTACATGGGTATGACAGTATTGCACATGATTATGTCAGTATTGTACATGGGTATGACAGTATTGCACATGATTATGTCAGTATTGTACATGGGTATGACAGTATTGCACATGATTAAGTCAGTATTGTACATGGGTATGACAGTATTGCACATGATTATGTCAGTATTGTACATGGGTATGACAGTATTGCACATGATTAAGTCAGTATTGTACATGGGTATGACAGTATAGTGACAGGTGTTCACATGTTCAGGGTGAGCAGTGTTTGTTGTAGAGTCTGACAGGAAGGAAAGACCTGTGAAACCTCCTTCACACAGCGAGGTTGAATCAGTCTGTCACTGAAGCTGCTCTCCAGAGCGGACAGAGTGTCCTGCAGGAGGCGACACTCATGGTCCAGCATAGATGTGAGTTTAGCCAGGACCCTTCTGACCCCCACCTTCAATCTTGTGGAAATGATTATTATTTTTATTGTTTATTATGTTAAATGTATGTATGTTAAATATTTGGAGAACAGTGAATCATATTCAATTAAAATAAATAATAAAATCAATCAACCCCACTCAACCACATTGTGCAGACAGAGAAAGTTCTTCAGCAAAATTTAACTAAACTAGAAACGATGAAGATGCTACAGACCAGAAAGAGGAGCAGAATCTCTGATCACAAGAACCATGGAAAAAGTCCAGACACTGACATCTGCGGTCCTGTGGAGGGACAGAGACTAGTCCCAGAGAAAAGCAAGGTCGGCTATGAGGCGAGGCTAAGGTCAATGCCAAAAAGGCCAAAGTGGAAAGAGAGTTGGACCAGTTCTTCTGAGGATGAGCTGCATGACGTGACCTGCCAGGTCAGCACCAGCAGAGCTGATTTAAACTCCAAGTATCGTGAGCTGTACAAGCTGGGCAGTGGAGGCACTGGATCTGTTTGAGGGCCTACGCCTGGAGGACGCCTTCTCAGTGGCCATTAAAGACATCCCACGGAAGAATGTACACCATAAAAAAGAAGTGCAGAAAGGCGTCGAGTACAACTTGATAGATGAGGTGGCTCTTATGGTCAAATTGGTCAACTGTCCTGCCGTGGTTCCTATGCTGGACTGCTATGAGTTCCCAGAGGAGGTCGTCATCGTGATGGAGCGGCCCTATCCTGCACTGGACCTGCTGTATTATAAAGACACCCGGTTAGGAGGGCTGAAGGAGCAAGACGCCAAGCTGATTCTGAGGCAACTGTTGGAGGCCTCCATCCAGATGCAGAACGACGGCGTGTTCCACCGCGATTTAAAACTGGAGAACGTTTTAGTGGAGTTGGCCCACGGGTTCCCCAGAGCCCGGGTTATTGACTTTGGCTGTGGATGTCTCATCAAGGAAGGCACCTATACTGACTTTGCAGGCACCGTCAGATATGCCCCGCCTGAGATGTATTTCGCTAGAGAGTACAGAGCCGAGCCCACCACAGTGTATCATCTGGGCACTCCCCTCTACGACCTCCTCCATCGCAAGGTCTTTGATACACTCTGCTACCTGAAGAACAAGAGGAAGTTCAACAAAAGCCTGTCCAACGAATGCCAGGCTTTCCTTAAATCCTGCCTGGCCACGGACCCTAGCACCAGACCCACATTTAAGGAGCTACAGCGTCACCCCTGGTCCCTGTAAACCTATGAGGACCTACCATCCCTGGCTCCATTACACCTTCTTTGAACAATTATTTTTATACTTTTAAATGATTTATTCTCCAATAAACAAAAAACAAACAAAACCATTGATCTAAAGGTGTTGTGTGTTTTTACTTGGCAATCGTATTTATTGTGTAAATTAGATTCGTGTTTACCCTTGTTTAAAGTATGGGCAAATACAACCAAATGGTATGAGATATTGACGTTCTTGGCCCATGTAGAATCAGTGCTATGCAGACACTTTTTTACATATTTTCTGTTTATTGTGGTGGTAATGGACACATCACATTGTACAATTATATTATATACAATGTGTTATACAGTAGTTTCATAGTTTCACAAAGGTGCCACTTGTTCTGGACCACAATGTTTGATTTTGGGACTTTTTAATATCATCCAAAATGTTCATAAACATTAGTTAATTTCCTTTAAAAAAAAAATCTGAATCAGAAAAGGTTTATTGCCAATGAACAGAATTCACAAACATAGGAACTTGCTTTGGTGATACTGTCACGGGTACGGTGAGGACACAAAAGCAGCACAGATGTCGGGGAAAGACGAGGTCAGTCTGGGGAAAACACAAGAACAATCTGGCAGGAGCTGTCACAGTTGTAGGGAGTTGGCCTGATGAGGACCAACTAATCAACAGTTAGTTAACTGGTTAGTAAACTGGTAACAGCTAACTGGCCGAGTGCAGTTCAGTTAAGTTGCTTGGCCAGTTTTCGGTCATCTGCGGAAGGGGGGGCTCTGGGCGCTCTCGACACTTCCCTGCTAAATCCGTACTTTGCATCTTTGTAGTGCTCTCTGTCACCGGCCCTGTGCGCTTCTTCTGCTGCCTCAAATTCCTCAGTTTTGGTGTGAACCAGGGTTTGTTTTTGTAGAGAAAGTGACTTTGGTGTATGATGGTATAATGCTGTCCTCACAGAATTGAATGTATGACGTGTCCGTGTCTTCATCCAAACCATCTGTGGCAGCTCTGAAAACCTCCCAGTCTGTAATACCCAAACACGCACGTAGCTCCTCCACTGCCTCGTTGGTCCACCTCTTAGAAGTCCTCACTACAGGTTTGCAGAGCTTTAGCCTCTGTCTGTACGTGTGGATCAGGTGAACCATGACGTGGTCTGATGAGCCCAGCGCGGCCCGGGTCACAGCGCGGAAGGCGTTATTGACCGTTGTGTAGCTGTGATCCAGCGTGTTCTGCTCTCTGGTCGGGACTTTAATAAACTGTCTGTACTTTGGTAGTTGGTGGCTGAGGTCCCCCTTGTTAAAATCACCCAGGATAATACACAAGGAGTCCGGGAAGTCTGCTCCACACTCAGAACCCCACCTGGAACCTAAAAAACAGAATATAACCTTTGCTTTGCTATATATTTTAATGATTTGTAATTTTTAAGTGAATTAGATTGAACATTAAGGTAATTTATGTAATATTCTCTCAATTATGAACCAATAATTTAAACTTAAATCCAAACATTGTACAGAAAATAAAAGGTAAAATGATAAATCTGCTGTAACTTTGGAGCCTCTTTCTCTTTTTTTCTGCTGAATTTCCCAACATTCCTCTGATTAGAGACGAGAGCTGTAGATTTGTGAACTTTTAGCTGCTGCTTTTCACCCAATCCAGCTTCTGTTTTCTTTCCGTGATTGTCTCTCCACTGTTTGTCAAGAACGAGTCAGGTTTGTGGAGATGCAAGCTCGCTCACAGTAATGACACACGTTCTTTTTTCAGAAGCATCCAAAATGAGAAAACATGTGTTCATTTTGTCACATAAGTTACTTGTAGCGATGAGGATGGTTATTGACAAGTAATAAAGACACACCCGGAGTGCTGGCACGTTGGATATTTACTGAACACTTATTAATGTGTATTAAGAGGTTATAACATGTCGACCATACGCTAGTGCTCCTAGTGGACACACATGTAATTACACATCACACATTTAAGTCTATTTTTAACAGAGCCATGGTATTTACAGGAGCTTCAAGGTCAGTATCAGGAAGAGAGACTTTTTTACACCAGACACCAGGGGTCAGCAGAGGACAGAGTAAAAGACCTCTGCGAGTCACTGTTCATGTGACTGAAAGTAAAAATATTTTTCAGACAAAGTTGTAAAGTTAAACCTGATTTAAAGCACTAACTAAACCCGGGCTCAACGAGGTCCTTTTCAGAACCAAACCAAGTACAGATCAGGACTCCGGGCTCGTCCAGGTGACTTTCATGGTTCAGATGTTCTGGATTTGTGTTGCTGCACTTTAGGCCTTCTCAGCTTTCACGAGGCCGCTCCCGTTACGTCACACACACTTCTTATTCATTTCTTCATTTATTCTCTTCTTATTCCGTGTTTCCTTGTGATTTCTGTGTGAGGCACTACTTTTTCAGACATATAATCACTTTTAATCAGTTTTGAATCGCGTCTTATGATCAGTTTGGGCTTTTTTCTTTGGGGAAACAGTGAATGACAGAGACAAATATCTTTTGTGCTGTGTTTTCTATAGTTTTGATGTTATTGTCATTATTGAGGTTTTATAAAAGGCTACAAGACCAGTTTAGCTTTACATATAGGTTAAGACAAGTTAAAAAGTATAAAAAATGTGGTTATTATTGTGGCCATATATGTCAGCAGAAGATGGCAGGCGCGCACTGCTACATTATCATTTATAGCCTGTCATGTCACGCAGCAGCAAGTAAAAACACAATTCTATTATTGAGCCGTTTTAAATCAATATTATTATGGATTACAAAGAACAAAATGTAAAATAAACTATTCAGATTACAGTTAACTACTAAGTACAAAGAGAAATGTGATTTCTTGTGTAAATGAGTTGTTGCTCATTGTAATAGTGGTTTAGATTGATATTATAGATGTGTGACTTTCCCTCTGCTCTGGTGGTTTCAGGAGAAGATGGACCCGTCCAGTCCTGGTTGTGATCCTGGTCTGAGCTCTGTGTGTCTGGAGACTGACCGCTCTAAAGACTGTGGGATTGACTCTACAAGGTTTGTCCTCTTGTCTTCAGTTTGGGAGGTGGGCCGCTGTGAGACACTGGGACAGGAAAACGTCTGCTCCCTTCACTGCATTTTGGACTTCAATTAGAAAGGATTTAAGTTTAGGTTCAAGTGGATGTATTTCTTCCGTACCAAGAGGACAGAGTGTGATAAAGTGACAAGAGAATAATAAAAGAAACACCAGTGAAATGATTCCACTAGAGCTGAGCGAAACGTCAAAGAGGTTTTCATGACTTTATTATTACAAACACATGAAAATGTCTTGTAGTGTTAATTTTATAAACATAAAGAAGACAGACACTTAATGAGTGAAGACAAAAAACTGTTTCATTTAATCTGAACTTTGCTCCACACTTTTACTGAGAGAGGACTGGCTTTAGACGCTCAGTTTTACATTCAGGACAAACTTAACACCACAGCCTAGTTTAGTGCTGATCCTTTTGTTTTCTTCAGGAGGAAACTGGACAAACCTGGATCAAAAACCAGAAGAAAATCCTGGTCCTGGTCCTGGTCCTGGTCCTGGTCCTGGTCCTGGTCCTGGTCCTGGTCCTGGTCCTGGTCCTGGTCCTGGTCCTGGTCCTGGTCCTGGTCCCAGCTGTGAGTCTCTGAAGAGCAACTGGTCCAAAGATGTGATAATCAAATTCAAAAGGTGTGTTTAGTAGTTGTGTCTCTGCTCCACTGTAGCGGGCCCTGAATAGAGCCTCTGCTCCGCTGTGGCGGGCCCTGAATAGAGCCTCTGCTCCGCTTCAGCGGGCCCTGAATAGAGCCTCTGCTCCACTGTAGCGGGCCCTGAATAGAGCCTCTGCTCCGCTGCAGCGGGCCCTGAATAGAGCCTCTGCTCCGCTGTAGCGGGCCCTGAATAGAGCCTCTGCTCCGCTGTAGCGGGCCCTGAATAGAGCCTCTGCTCCGCTGTAGCGGGCCCTGAATAGAGCCTCTGCTCCGCTGTAGCGGGCCCTGAATAGAGCCTCTGCTCCGCTGTAGCGGGCCCTGAATAGAGCCTCTGCTCCGCTGTAGCGGGCCCTGAATAGAGCCTCTGCTCCGCTGTAGCGGGCCCTGAATAGAGCTTCTGCTCCGCTGTAGCGGGCCCTGAATAGAGCCTCTGCTCCGCTGTAGCGGGCCCTGAATAGAGCCTCTGCTCCGCTGCAGCGGGCCCTGAATAGAGCCTCTGCTCCGCTGTAGCGGGCCCTGAATAGAGCCTCTGCTCCGCTGCAGCGGGCCCTGAATAGAGCCTCTGCTCCGCTGTAGCGGGCCCTGAATAGAGCCTCTGCTCCGCTGTAGCGGGCCCTGAATAGAGCTTCTGCTCCGCTGTAGCGGGCCCTGAATAGAGCCTCTGCTCCGCTGTAGCGGGCCCTGAATAGAGCCTCTGCTCCGCTGTAGCGGGCCCTGAATAGAGCCTCTGCTCCGCTGTAGCGGGCCCTGAATAGAGCCTCTGCTCCGCTGTAGCGGGCCCTGAATAGAGCCTCTGCTCCGCTGTAGCGGGCCCTGAATAGAGCCTCTGCTCCGCTGTAGAGGGCCCTGAATAGAGCCTCTGCTCCGCTGCAGCGGGCCCTGAATAGAGCCTCTGCTCCGCTGTAGCGGGCCCTGAATAGAGCCTCTGCTCCGCTGCAGCGGGCCCTGAATAGAGCCTCTGCTCCGCTGTAGCGGGCCCTGAATAGAGCCTCTGCTCCGCTGTAGCGGGCCCTGAATAGAGCTTCTGCTCCGCTGTAGCGGGCCCTGAATAGAGCCTCTGCTCCGCTGTAGCGGGCCCTGAATAGAGCCTCTGCTCCGCTGTAGCGGGCCCTGAATAGAGCTTCTGCTCCGCTGTAGCGGGCCCTGAATAGAGCCTCTGCTCCGCTGTAGCGGGCCCTGAATAGAGCCTCTGCTCCGCTGTAGCGGGCCCTGAATAGAGCCTCTGCTCCGCTGTAGCGGGCCCTGAATAGAGCCTCTGCTCCGCTGTAGCGGGCCCTGAATAGAGCCTCTGCTCCGCTGTAGCGGGCCCTGAATAGAGCCTCTGCTCCGCTGTAGCGGGCCCTGAATAGAGCCTCTGCTCCGCTGTAGCGGGCCCTGAATAGAGCCTCTGCTCCGCTGTAGCGGGCCCTGAATAGAGCTTCTGCTCCGCTGTAGCGGGCCCTGAATAGAGCCTCTGCTCCGCTGTAGCGGGCCCTGAATAGAGCCTCTGCTCCGCTGCAGCGGGCCCTGAATAGAGCCTCTGCTCCGCTGTAGCGGGCCCTGAATAGAGCCTCTGCTCCGCTGCAGCGGGCCCTGAATAGAGCCTCTGCTCCGCTGCAGCGGGCCCTGAATAGAGCCTCTGCTCCGCTGTAGCGGGCCCTGAATAGAGCTTCTGCTCCGCTGTAGCGGGCCCTGAATAGAGCCTCTGCTCCGCTGTAGCGGGCCCTGAATAGAGCCTCTGCTCCGCTGTAGCGGGCCCTGAATAGAGCCTCTGCTCCGCTGTAGCGGGCCCTGAATAGAGCCTCTGCTCCGCTGTAGCGGGCCCTGAATAGAGCCTCTGCTCCGCTGTAGCGGGCCCTGAATAGAGCCTCTGCTCCGCTGCAGCGGGCCCTGAATAGAGCCTCTGCTCCGCTGTAGCGGGCCCTGAATAGAGCCTCTGCTCCGCTGCAGCGGGCCCTGAATAGAGCCTCTGCTCCGCTGTAGCGGGCCCTGAATAGAGCCTCTGCTCCGCTGTAGCGGGCCCTGAATAGAGCTTCTGCTCCGCTGTAGCGGGCCCTGAATAGAGCCTCTGCTCCGCTGTAGCGGGCCCTGAATAGAGCTTCTGCTCCGCTGTAGCGGGCCCTGAATAGAGCCTCTGCTCCGCTGTAGCGGGCCCTGAATAGAGCCTCTGCTCCGCTGTAGCGGGCCCTGAATAGAGCCTCTGCTCCGCTGTAGCGGGCCCTGAATAGAGCCTCTGCTCCGCTGTAGCGGGCCCTGAATAGAGCCTCTGCTCCGCTGTAGCGGACCCTGAATAGAGCCTCTGCTCCGCTGTAGCGGGCCCTGAATAGAGCCTCTGCTCCGCTGTAGCGGGCCCTGAATAGAGCCTCTGCTCCGCTGTAGCGGGCCCTGAATAGAGCCTCTGCTCCGCTGTAGCGGGCCCTGAATAGAGCCTCTGCTCCGCTGTAGCGGGCCCTGAATAGAGCCTCTGCTCCGCTGTAGCGGGCCCTGAATAGAGCCTCTGCTCCGCTGTAGCGGGCCCTGAATAGAGCCTCTGCTCCGCTGTAGCGGGCCCTGAATAGAGCCTCTGCTCCGCTGTAGCGGGCCCTGAATAGAGCCTCTGCTCCGCTGTAGCGGGCCCTGAATAGAGCCTCTGCTCCGCTGTAGCGGGCCCTGAATAGAGCCTCTGCTCCGCTGTAGCGGGCCCTGAATAGAGCCTCTGCTCCGCTGTAGCGGGCCCTGAATAGAGCCTCTGCTCCGCTGTAGCGGGCCCTGAATAGAGCCTCTGCTCCGCTGTAGCGGGCCCTGAATAGAGCCTCTGCTCCGCTGTAGCGGGCCCTGAATAGAGCCTCTGCTCCGCTGTAGCGGGCCCTGAATAGAGCCTCTGCTCCGCTGTAGCGGGCCCTGAATAGAGCCTCTGCTCCGCTGTAGCGGGCCCTGAATAGAGCCTCTGCTCCGCTGTAGCGGGCCCTGAATAGAGCCTCTGCTCCGCTGTAGCGGGCCCTGAATAGAGCTTCTGCTCCGCTGTAGCGGGCCCTGAATAGAGCCTCTGCTCCGCTGTAGCGGGCCCTGAATAGAGCCTCTGCTCCGCTGCAGCGGGCCCTGAATAGAGCCTCTGCTCCGCTGTAGTGCGGGCCCTGAATAGAGCCTCTGCTCCGCTGTAGCGGGCCCTGAATAGAGCCTCTGCTCCGCTGTAGCGGGCCCTGAATAGAGCTTCTGCTCCGCTGTAGCGGGCCCTGAATAGAGCCTCTGCTCCGCTGTAGCGGGCCCTGAATAGAGCCTCTGCTCCGCTGTAGCGGGCCCTGAATAGAGCCTCTGCTCCGCTGTAGCGGGCCCTGAATAGAGCCTCTGCTCCGCTGTAGCGGGCCCTGAATAGAGCCTCTGCTCCGCTGTAGCGGGCCCTGAATAGAGCCTCTGCTCCGCTGCAGCGGGCCCTGAATAGAGCCTCTGCTCCGCTGTAGCGGGCCCTGAATAGAGCCTCTGCTCCGCTGCAGCGGGCCCTGAATAGAGCCTCTGCTCCGCTGTAGCGGGCCCTGAATAGAGCCTCTGCTCCGCTGTAGCGGGCCCTGAATAGAGCTTCTGCTCCGCTGTAGCGGGCCCTGAATAGAGCCTCTGCTCCGCTGTAGCGGGCCCTGAATAGAGCTTCTGCTCCGCTGTAGCGGGCCCTGAATAGAGCCTCTGCTCCGCTGTAGCGGGCCCTGAATAGAGCCTCTGCTCCGCTGTAGCGGGCCCTGAATAGAGCCTCTGCTCCGCTGTAGCGGGCCCTGAATAGAGCCTCTGCTCCGCTGTAGCGGGCCCTGAATAGAGCCTCTGCTCCGCTGTAGCGGGCCCTGAATAGAGCCTCTGCTCCGCTGTAGCGGGCCCTGAATAGAGCCTCTGCTCCGCTGTAGCGGGCCCTGAATAGAGCCTGTTTCACTGCTGGTTTGTCCTCTTCAGTAACAGTTTGTGATATGAGCCGCTGTGGTGAAGGAGTTTGGCTCTGAAGATTGCGCTCTTTCTGGAACTGTTGACATATTTCATTTACTGCTTATTGATCTGAGCTGGAATAAAGTCATTTTTCAGGCAAGGTAAATCCCGACCTTCTTTTTCTTTTGGTAGTTGTGTTTGTATTTAACCGGTCCCAAAGCCTTTGACTACATTAAATAATATGTGCGATACCGTGACATAATGTCAATCATCCCTGGTGCAATATCTGTCCACAAAACAGCTGTAAATAAGAGTCTTGTTATTGTTATTATTATCAAGATTAAGTTTTTTTTCTAAGTTATCTGTTTTTATCATTATACTTCTGTTTCTAATCGGTCTAACCTGTTTTGCAACACTGGAATTCTCCCATTGTGGAATGAATAATGGTTCTCTTATCATTAAGATAACTTATTATATATAATTATAACATTCTTATTAATAGTGCATTAAAAATATGTATATTTAAAAAAATTAAAACGCAGATTGGTTCCCACGGTCCGTGATGTCACCCCCCGCATCAGATGCTCGGCTGGATGGGACCCATAAGGGTTAAAAGAAAACTGAGTACGTTGTTCATCCCTGTGAAGGTTAAACATGTATTTGAAGTGTCCGTTGTCGCCCCCTGCTGTCTCTGGGTGGAAAACCAGCCTTGAAACATTTGCTGACATCGACACAAAGACAACTATCCTGGAAACCCTGGATCTTCTAATAATAGTAACTAAAGTTACTTAGTTCTGATTAAAATTGTAAATGATTTGCTTTGCATGAACATAAAACACTTAAGCAATAACATCTCCATGGAGACAAGCAGGTGTCAGACCCTCCAGCACAAAAGTGACATAGTGCACCTTTAAAAGACATTTCTGACAAGAGACAAAGCGTGACTGGACCTTTCCACTGTACATTTATTTCCAAAAGGCTGCATATACATTTGCAAATTCTACTGTACAGAAAACATCCAAAATGTCCATAGTTATAGTTACAATGTACCACAAAGCTGCCCGGGTGTTACCAAACACAGAGGTTCAGCACTAGAAAAGCTCTGCAGCCTATTCAATATGATCTTAAATACTTGATCAACTAATACTTTAAATGTATGTCAGTGTGTTTCATTGTTTTTCTTGTGTCTTTTCCCTCCAGACCCTCTGTACAGTACAACATTCAGCATTTACAGGAGTTAAACAAGGCACAAGAATAGTGATGTGAAGCCGAGGGCCATGCGGAGAGCGCTCAGAAGTATGGGGCCAAACCACTTCAGTGACAGAGATGGACACACAGGGAAAGTGGACGGAAAGGTCGAGGCTGGATTAGATCGCTCGGAGGGACGCTCAGCTGTGATTGGCTGTTTCAAATGTTTGGTTTGAGTTCACTTTTAAATGACTGGAATTATTTACTTGTATAACATATATGTAACTTTATAGAACAGATTTAATAATAATAATGAATATAAAATAAAAATGATACATAATAATAATAAAGACAAAATAATAAAAAGAAAATAATAATAATAATAATATCTATTTAAAAGCAAAAAATGGCGGGAAGTCAGTCATCTGCCTGTCGTCATGGAGATATTATTTCATTGCCCAGAAGGTTTTACAATATGATATTAAACTAATCCCTTTCCATAGGAACAAGCAGCCACAAGGCCAAATGACTGATCAGATCCGTGGAGAGGCGAGCCCGATCACAATAAAAATGCAGGTTTTTGGTAAAATTTATAAGCAATAAAACGTCTGTAATTGATTAACTGCAAAATAGATCATTTAAATGTCATACTGTGTATAGTGGCAGAACATTTAGTTAATTAAGTAAAAGTACAGAGGGACAAATCTACTAAAGTAAAGGTTTTGAAGTAGCTTTAAGTGCAAAGAGTATTTCACACAGATTTTCAGAACTGATAAAGAATTGTGCTGATCTTTGGTCAACAGTAATTTGTGCTATCCAGTTTTATTTATTTTACTCAAAGCAACACTTAAACTCAAAACCTTGATTGAAGGTTTTGAGTTTCAATCAAAACTTTCAATCAAGGTTTGACCATTGTGCAAAGGCAGTTAGTGGCAAAGGCGGTTAGCGCTCTTGCCTCCCAAGAAGGAGATCATGGGTTTGATGACCAGACCAACATCACATGATCTCTCTGGGTGGAGTCTGCATGTTCTCCCCGTGTTACTGTGGATTCTCTCTGAGTTCTCCGGCTCCTCCCACCGTCCAAAGACAACTAAACTCTAAATTGGCCCTATGGACAGGCGTTGAAAATTAACATATTCTGCTATAACACTTAAAACATTGCATCTGGTTTGTCCAATGCTATGTCCATAATAAAAAAAAAAAAAAATGAACATAGAAAAGAACCCCTCAAAGTACTTTCTACTTTTCAGTCCTGTTCAACAATTTAATGCAATCAAATGCTCTCAAATGGAGTGCAGTAAAAAAGTACAAGAGTAAAAATGGCTTGAGTAAAGTACAACATTTTTACTTTTGTATATTGTAACTTTCCACCACTTATTATCTAACATTCTGGCAAAACAATAATATTTCCATGCAGACAAGTAAATGGCGGACTCCCCCCTAGAAAAGTTACGTAGTGCAACTTTAACGCAAACATAAAATACAATACATTTTGGTGGAGGTTGCATGTTCTCCCTGTATCGAGGTGGGTTTGCTCAGAGTTATTATGTTTTCTCCTTCATTTAAACCTGCACAGTTTAGACTTCTCCTCCAGCATCAATACTGGGGTCTCAACACTTTACTCATGGAGGCTGAGGTGCAGTAAACACATTTCCCCACAGGAAGCATTAAAGGTGACGTTTATTCATCTTAAAGGTTTCTTTTTTCATGTCATAACCATCAAACAATAACTTTTTTTAAACTTTAATTTAAGCCTTAAGTGATGTCTTGGTTTTGACTGAGTTTAAGGTGAGTTTTAGATGTAGAAGATTAGTAAAGCAAAACAAAAATGAGCACTTTGACTGATGTTATTGACCTATAGGATGAAGAGCAGGGGACCCAAGACTGATCCTTGAGGTGCTCCCTAGGAGTAGTTAGCATATTTGATGAGGAGCGATCCATGCGTTATGTGACTTATCCACCACAAGGACACAGCTCCAACACAGCAGCCGGAGCATTTATCAACATGAAGCTAACAGATGAACCAATACTTTATAGCAGCAACAAACTGTGTACTTTCTGTTTAAAGGTGCACTATGTAACTTCACTGGCATCTCTACTTGTCTCCATGGAGATAATATTACTTTGTCTGCCACGTTCCACAATTTGGCCTTAAACCTAGCTATCTCCAGGCCAAGAAACGGGTCAGATCTGTGGAAAGGCGAGCCTGCTGACAATATGAATGCATGTTTTTAATGAGCAATAAAAAACACTTGTAATTGAATAATACAAGATATATACATTTAATGCCATAATGTGGAGCATTTCAGGCAAAGCAAGAACATAGAGACGAGCAGGTGATGACACTGATGACACTGTCGGAACAAAAAATAAACATAAACTCTTTATATGTTGTAACAATTAAAAGGGCTGCAATTATTTTAGTTGTGAATTTAATTTTGATAAATAGTCAAACAATTATTTATATATTTTCATTGAGACTTTTTAAATACAATACAATATTAATACAATAATATAATAGAAAAACTGAATTAAATCCTTTTTGACATTTTGATTTAATAAAAGTCTTATCATATGTTATAGGTGTTTTCATATGTGTTTTAGAGTCTGTAAAGTCCAGATTATGAATATAAAAATACGCAGCCCAAACAGTTATTCCAGCCAGTTAAACTCCTTTAAAATCCTGCTGTATATTTGTTTTTCAAAGCTGGACGGCCCAAACACTGAAAGCACCGATCACAGCTCATCTTTCCACATGACAGAGTTCAGCCTCAACCAAAAGCGTCTGTTTATTAGATACACAGCCAAAATATAGGTGAATACAGAGGAATGCCAAACAAGCCAGCGATAAGCAATACAAAAGCACACAAAGTCTCCATTTTCACTCTTTGCTAGGCAGGAAAAAATAAAATATATTCACAAAAATATTCAAATATTACCAGTTGCATTTTGGGAAAAAACACAAAAAGAGGATGTGTTTAATGGTAAGAAATATAATGGAAAATCTGGGCACGTCATTCCCTAACGAACCCTCCCTAAATGCTGTAATAATTGAACTGTAAACATTAAAATATAACATGTGTGAAATATAGCAAGTACATGTTATGCAATCACAGTTGTGTACATGTATTTGGTTGCTATGGAATTGCCTGTTGAGCTACTGTTTCATGACAAAGTGTAACTGGAATGACACTTCTTTTTTTTAAATCTTACACACAAAATAAAATATATTAAAATGTCAAGTGAGTTCCTGAAGCAGATTTTATGATCAAAGAAGCAAAATAGTATGTTGTATGTATGTCATCATTTTAATTCAGGATATGCATAAGTCAAAGGTGGGGTTTGTGGCAGAGTGGTTAGCCTGAGTAAGGTTAAATCCACAGTGCGACTAATATGGGGGAAAGAATCTAAATGATGAGGTTTGTTTTGGTAAAAAAGCGGTTTGATCTCCTAAACATTTAGCACCTGATATTTAAGCGTGTGTTATATTGTTAAAGGTTAATGTTTTATTTTTTAAACGATATTCTACAAAGATTAGACATTTCTGATCTCAAATAATTAACTTAAAGTGCATATGACAGGTTTGACTTCACATTTCACTCAAAAACGTTCTCCTCAGTTTGACAAAAGTGTTGAAGTTTATAACGTTACTTCCCTGTTGGAAACAAGCAGCAGATAAATACAAGTAATTCCACAATTCTTACCTCGCAAACATGGGTCAAAATTGTTATAAATTATACAATAGTTAAACGTGATTTGACAAAAGAAATAACCCATAAACACCTTTATTTTGTTGAAATAGTTGCTTAATTAAAGCTGCGTTTGAATTGTCCCTGCACTTTTTCATGACATAAAAACAGAGCGATTTGTTTTAGAATTAAGTAAGCTCTACTTCCTGTAATCTTCCACATTTATTTGTCTTTTGTTTCCTTCACAAACTCCCTCTTGACTGATCTAAAACTGATGAATATTGAGCTCAGTCAAACCAAACAAACACAGTAATAATTAGACACACGCGAGAACCTTTCATATGCACTTTAAGGAGTTTTATTTTCATTATTATGATTATTATCACACATATTATTACCAATTTGCAACCAGAAAAGCAGAAAGGTGAAAGTGTTGATTCCATTGATGAAATTGAAGCGAGGCCAAACTTTTCAAAACAAGTGATAAAATGTTAGATATTGGTTAAGTCATATTTCTAACGTTGATATCAGACGTTTGTTTACGTGACATTACATTGTTTGGGCCCTTTCTAAATATCCCATAATGTTCATTCATGTCTGTATTTCAGTCCAGTCGTGTTCAAAGTTGCACTACGCAATGTTTATGTCTATTCCTTTGTCTGGAATGTTCCGCAGTGTGGCATTAAACCTGTTTCTGTGGAGAAAAGCGCTCTCAGAGGAGTGAGTGAGTTTATCGAAGCAACAAAATCACCTTTAATGAAATAAATGCTTGATAAAAAAAAAAAAAAGTGCATTTAAAGCCATACTGTGTAACTTTACAAGCAAAGTAAAAACATCTCCGAGCAGGTGGTGGATTTTTAACCCAAAAAGTTACAAAATGCACAATTTAAACACACAGAAAATGTGTGTATTGTATTTACTGCATGTAATTATGTATTTCCAGCAATAAAAACACTTGTATTTGAATAAATGTGTGGTACAAGTTTAATGCCGTACTGTGAAACATTCCTTTTAACACCTTTGATTATTTAACTAACACTTTTCTGTCTACCTCTGACATATTTTTTGGGTGAACAATGATTCATCTTCTGTTTTATTTGCCTCTGAGTGACAGTGAGTGAACGTGTGCGTGTATCGGCTCTGAACCCGCCCCGAGCTCAACGCTGGACACGCTCAGATGCTCCGCCCACAATTCTGAACGGGTCGCAGCATCGTGACGCTTTAATCTCCAAAACATACTTTTAAAAACGCGTGCGGGACCAGCAGCTCTCCTGTCAAACTGAAAACCTCGACGTAATTAAGCGATAAAACACAGTCATCGTTAAATTGCATAAGAGGGAAACGTGAAATAAAATGATGGACTTAATGGACGACAGAGTGAGGTACACATCAAGGGCCCGGAATCAAAAGCATGGAAGTGACGTTTAGACTTTACTGACACCAGATTGAATGGTGAACGAATCAACGAATACGCTCAGTACCTCGTTAGCAAGTATCAATATCACGTTTACTTCCTGTTGTGTGGACTCAAGCGGATCAGCCCGGAGCCGTATAAGATGTGTTAATATGAGTTTAAAAACACAAACCTCGTGACAATCCGGCGAGCAGCGCAGTGTTACTACTTCTTTCTATAAAGTCGATTTGTTACGACATTTTCAGCGGTTGTTTAATCCCATGAGTAAGTTTTATTGATGCATTCATGTTTTAACCACAAAAAAGCGAAATATTGCACTGGTATTGATGGATATTAGTTATTATATAAACACACTTAAATCCTTTTAGCACAAACTTTCCATGACATTTTTTTAAATAAAGATTCTCTATTTTGTTTTGTTAATTCTAATCGACTTTCATCAATATTTTTTCATTCACTTTTTGCCACTTGCACCCTTCTGATTCCCGGCCCTTGAAATCACGTTTTACATCGAAGGAAAAAACTAAAATAAAAAAGCTTTTTAAATTGTCCAGGTAAATCGACCACACACATTTCTGACAGGTCTTTTGTTTTGAAGGGGGCGGGTCTCACGATGCCCTCCAAGGCTCACCTCCGCCTCTGATTGGTCAACACACCGACCCCAATCATCCACTCTTCGACCGCCTCCCGCCCTGCTGTCCTCAGAAGTGCCGTCCGCGGACCGTCCCGAGTCCTGGTTTGGATATTAGTATGGACATTTTCATATGCTTCTAGTCTTATCCGGTGTATTCCGCTTGTTCTTCCGTTTCGTGCGCGTCTAGTTCGGCTATTCGACACAAACTCCCCGTCTCTATGTGGTTAAAGTCAGATTCTTCCTCGCGGTGCCCCTTGTTGTTGGTTTTGCTGGAGTGGAGCTTGCCGATTTCCTCGAGAGCGCTGGCCAGAGAGTCCAGGTCGGCGTTGTCCTGGTGCCGGGCCTCCCACAGACTGAGGATGACGGCGGACGGACTGCGCTGCTTCGCAAAGTAACCCAGGTTTCTGGAAAAGGGGAAAGAGGAAATGAATGCGTGAGACAATTCTGTGTTGAGTGAGTTCATTGGGTATTGGATAAATGTGGAGAAAAGCATTTATTTGCACATGTTTAACTGGGTTATTTAAACTCTCTGCTGACGGCAATGGTTCTTAAACTTCTTTTCCTCCCTAAACACAATCAGCAGAACTTGGGACTTTGTCTGAACATCTTGATGATTAAAGACCCGCCCAGTTTCCCCCCATCAAACCAAAACTCCTCCAGCTCGGGTCCTGACCAGGCCCATCTAACACAACTC
Organism: Eucyclogobius newberryi; assembly: GCF_026437365.1. Classification (NCBI taxonomy): domain Eukaryota; kingdom Metazoa; phylum Chordata; class Actinopteri; order Gobiiformes; family Gobiidae; genus Eucyclogobius; species Eucyclogobius newberryi. The sequence goes on along the minus strand of NW_027316278.1, from coordinate 33,364,891 downwards.
ACTGCAACGCAAGAAGGTGTTGTATTTAGCACGATTTAAACTCCTTCACAAGTGCACCAAAAGGAGGAGTTCTACTGCCCTCTGCTGGGGAACTTGGTGAGTAAAATGATGGCGTGGCCTTTAGTTCCTGTAAACGCACATCTCTAAGACTGGAATACAGATCCAAGACAACTTTATTAGTGCAGCACATTCTTATCAATAAAACTAAAGTGTCCAGATCATATTCATACTAAATACACAGCTTTTTAGTGTGTTTTTTCATCTACTATTTGCACATAATGAGAAGTGGAATATATTCAATTTGAAATAAGAGATAACTTTGTGAAAACCAACTGATTTGTGTCGCCAAGCCATTATTTCAGCTACAAGTGCAGTACACTGATATGTCCACTGGAGGGAAGTGTTGTACTGCGTTTGATCCGAGGTTAAAGGGAAAGACCACACACAACGTCACAGTATCAGTCAGATTCAAAGCTCGAGTACTAAATATCTACGTCAAAGTCCATAAAGCAGGTTTTATTATTACTTTTGAATTAAATTAATACTTTGTTTGGTTGGACAATACAAGTGGTTTATTTGTATCATGTGTTTTGCATCTGTCGTGAGGCTGTTTGTGAAGAAAAGTTAAAAAAAAGTATCCATATCACCAATTTTAAATATTTAAAATAAAACTACATTTTCTGACAGTTTAAACAAAATAAACACAGTGTAATATATATTTACTATTTGTTCTCTATGCTTTGACAGGCTTTTGGTACTTCAACCTTAAACTAGAATTCACCAATACAGTAATAATTATGAATGAATAATGAACTTTGTGTCACATGCACTTAAACATACATTTTCAGACTAGAATCGTCAATCAGCTGCAACATAAGTTCATAATATATTCATTATTGTCAATAACCACGAGTAGAGCGGTCTGAGACGCGCAGGAGTCGACCAGTTGTGCACGATTTGGGTCGATGAGGTTGAATAGATTTGAATAGTTTTTGGTCATTTACACGAGCAGGATCCCACTAAGCGAACACGTCTTTGTCTTTCAGCAGCAACACGATATTTAAACCTGACTGACGCAGTGATTTGAGTCATTTCTGAAACAACCATGTGGAAAGACAAATCCCGTGGTTATGGATGAGACGTCAGTGTGTTTGAGAAGGGTCAAGAAAACATCTAAGCCTTCGATGTTTTCCCCGTTTCCCTCCATAAATAGAGTTAATACAATACAATAACTTCTGATGGATTAGATTTTTGGGAGAAATAAAAAACAAAATACTTTACTAACATTGTTTTGCAAAACTGTCCATCCAGGACTGGACCAGAATTAAACTAGGACTGGACTAAAAGCTCTAAAGCAGAACAAAGACCAAACCATATCTTAATCTAAAGCAGAAACTAATGTACTCCAGATCTGAACCCCAGTGAGGAATAATGACACACTGAAGATCTGTGTGAGGAATAATGACACACTGAAGATCTGTGTGAGGAATAATGACACACTGAAGATCTGTGTGAGGAATAATGACACACTGAAGATCTGTGTGAGGAACAATGACACACTGAAGATCTGTGTGAGGAATAATGACACACTGGAGATCTGTGTGAGGAACAATGACACACTGAAGATCTGTGTGAGGAATAATGACACACTGAAGATCTGTGTGAGGAATAATGACACACTGAAGATCTGTGAGGAATAATGACACACTGAAGATCTGTGTGAGGAATAACGACACACTGAAGATCTGTGTGAGGAATAATGACACACTGAAGATCTGTGTGAGGAACAATGACACACTGAAGATCTGTGTGAGGAATAATGACACACTGAAGATCTGTGTGAGGAATAACGACACACTGAAGATCTGTGTGAGGAATAATGACACACTGAAGATCTGTGTGAGGAACAATGACACACTGAAGATCTGTGTGAGGAACAATGACACACTGAAGATCTGTGTGAGGAATAATGACACACTGAAGATCTGTGTGAGGAATAACGACACACTGAAGATCTGTGTGAGGAATAACGACACACTAGAGATCTGTGTGAGGAACAATGATACACTGAAGATCTGTGTGAGGAACAATGACACACTGAAGATCTGTGTGAGGAATAATGACACACTGAAGATCTGTGTGAGGAACAACGACACACTGAAGATCTGTGTGAGGAATAACGACACACTGAAGATCTGTGTGAGGAACAATGACACACTGAAGATCTGTGTGAGGAATAACGACACACTGAAGATCTGTGTGAGGAATAATGACACATTGAAGATCTGTGTGAGGAATAACGACACACTGAAGATCTGTGTGAGGAATAACGACACACTGAAGATCTGTGTGAGGAATAATGACACACTGAAGATCTGTGTGAGGAATAATGCCACACTAGAGATCTGTGTGAGGAATAACGACACACTGAAGATCTGTGCGAGGAATAACGACACACTGAAGATCTGTGCGAGGAATAACGACACACTGAAGATCTGTGCGAGGAATAACGACATACTGGAGGGAAATTAGACTTTTGACATTGCAGAATCTTATTGAAACTATGCCACAGCGAATTATTGCTGTAAACAAAGCTAAGTCCTAATAAATATTCGAGAGTGTGAAGTTTTTTGTGTTGTTTTTTTAGACAGTGACGTTCCTAATTATTTTAAACACATTATATACATTTCAGCCGTTTTGTGGATAAGAAAAGTAATGTGTGGGCCGTGCTTTGTTTTGCGTGTATCACTCTGAAGCATCTGTGGTTCAGCTGAAGTAAAAGTGTCATGGAAACGAGCTTCTACAGCCTGAGATGAACCAGGAGAAGAAAAGAGAATAGTGGGGAATACAAGTACATGTGCTGGTGCCAAACCTCTGTGCCACAGCAGAGTCAGCTTGTCACTCACTTCTGATAAAGCACTTAACGGTCATTTTAGTATATTTAGTATATTTTCTAATTACCGCCTTTAGTTTACACTTTCTACATTGTGTGTCATTATTTCACTTTTGTACTTTTGATTTTAAAAAAATCAAATCTATTTTTCCTTCTTTTAAAACAAACAAACCTTGAAAGAACTTTTGAAAGAAAAGGGAAAAAAAGAAGCAGGTATTTTTTGTATTTATTTTTTAAACCTTGAAAGAGCTTTGGATAAAAAAGATTGGTTGGTATTTGTTTATTTTTTTTTCTTTATTAAGAGAAGAAAGTGTCATGGTGACGTAAAAAGCAGAACTGAAAACATTGTGAAGCCAACATTTTATATCTTTAAAGCTGCAACATGTAACTTTTCTGGTCGTCTCCATGGAGATGTCAGGTGATACTTTCCTTGGAATATTCCTCTGTCTGGCATTAAACTTTATTAAATTAAAACATATAGCGTGATAAGTTTTCTGCTGCACATGTTTGATTTAGTTTGACAAACATTTATTATATTTTTGTCGTTTTAACGTGGTCATTTTCATTTAAAGCTCTAATCGTCCCCAGACAATTCTGCAAACGTTAATAATGTTACTTCCTGGTTGGACATGAGCAGCAGATGTGACCGCACTGTAAACAAAGGCCAAAATCCATCTAAATGACACAATATTTATGATTTGACAAATAATAATAACCATTAACGCTTTACATTTTTGACTGATTGTCGCTTTTTGATCGATCTGTAGTTATTTTTTTAAAATTTTCCTCACAAACACCTTGACTGATGTAAAAACTATGATGCATATTTACCACAGGAACTATCTACATGGGCGCTTTAACACATTTAAAACTGTAAATGAGTGCACTAGGACTTAAATATGACCTAAATATGACTCTTTTCCCCCAGATGTTGTAGTTTATAAAATCACCCAAACACACACGTATAACCTCTGACTTTACATCTCTCTGGGTCCAGAATGGGTCGCTCCTGACGACCCTTTATGCCGCTTCTGTTATGTCGTTGGTTCGGCCCTGACAGGTCTGGCCCCCTGGTGGTGGAGGTGGGCGGCGCGGGACACTACTCACCGGTCCAGGTGCAGTTTGCGGGCGAGCAGCTGCCAGTCGTTGCCCTTGGCGTTGGCAGTGTCGAAGGTGGCGCAGATCCTCTGGTGGATGGACGGGGGGATCCTGAAGGCTCGGGGCCCGCTCTGAGTCGTCACGGTGCAGTCGGACTGTGTGAAGAACGGCAAGGACTCTTTTTCACACTGGAGGAAAAAGAGACAAACAAGTCAGGGTCAGGAGGAAAGAGAGAACAAGAGAGGGAGGAGGAAAGGAAGGAGGAGGAAAGAGAGAACAAGAGAGGGAGGAGGAAAAGAAGGAGGAGGAAAGAGAGAACAAGAGAGGGAGGAGGAAAGGAGGGAGGAGGAAAGAGAGAACAAGAGAGGGAGGAGGAAAGGAGGGAGGAGGAGGAAAGAGAGAACAAGAGAGGGAGGAGGAAAGGAAGGAGGAGGAAAGAGAGAACAAGAGAGGGAGGAGGAAAAGAAGGAGGAGGAAAGAGAGAACAAGAGAGGGAGGAGGAAAGGAGGGAGGAGGAAAGAGAGAACAAGAGAGGGAGGAGGAAAGGAAGGAGGAGGAAAGAGAGAACAAGAGAGGGAGGAGGAAAGGAGGGAGGAGGGAAGAGAGAACAAGAGAGGGAGGAGGAAAGGAGGGAGGAGGAAAGAGAGAACAAGAGAGGGAGGAGGAAAGGAGGGAGGAGGAAAGAGAGAACAAGAGAGGGAGGAGGAAAGGAAGGAGGAGGAAAGAGAGAACAAGAGAGGGAGGAGGAAAGGAGGGAGGAGGGAAGAGAGAACAAGAGAGGGAGGAGGAGGAAAGAGAGAACAAGAGAGGGAGGAGGAAAGGAGGGAGGAGGAGGAAAGAGAGAACAAGAGAGGGAGGAGGAAAGGAAGGAGGAGGAAAGAGAGAACAAGAGAGGGAGGAGGAAAGGAGGGAGGAGGAAAGAGAGAACAAGAGAGGGAGGAGGAAAGGAGGGAGGAGGGAAGAGAGAACAAGAGAGGGAGGAGGAAAGGAGGGAGGAGGAAAGAGAGAACAAGAGAGGGAGGAGGAAAGGAGGGAGGAGGAAAGAGAGAACAAGAGAGGGAGGTGGAAAGGAAGGAGGAGGAAAGAGAGAACAAGAGAGGGAGGAGGAAAGGAGGGAGGAGGGAAGAGAGAACAAGAGAGGGAGGAGGAAAGGAAGGAGGAGGAAAGAGAGAACAAGAGAGGGAGGAGGAAAGGAGGGAGTAGGAAAGAGAGAACAAGAGAGGGAGGAGGAAAGGAGGGAGGAGGAAAGAGAGAACAAGAGAGGGAGGAGGAAAGGAAGGAGGAGGAAAGAGAGAACAAGAGAGGGAGGAGGAAAGGAAGGAGGAGGAAAGAGAGAACAAGAGAGGGAGGAGGAAAGAGAGAACAAGAGAGGGAGGAGGAAAGGAAGGAGGAGGAAAGAGAGAACAAGAGAGGGAGGAGGAAAGGGAGAAAGAGGGCAGAGAGATAGAAGGGTGGGAAAAGAAAACAGGAAGACGTCAGAGAGGAAGAAGAGAGTCAGGAACTAGAGAGTGAGGAAAGAAGAAGAAGGAATAAGTAGAGGAAAGTGAGATGAGGAATGAGAGAGAGAACTAGAGATATAACGTGGAGAGTTTTGTGTAATTGTGTAACACATGGACTGAACTAGATTAAAAGACTGAATTGAGTGGAATGAAGTGTAACTCATTATCTCACGTCCCTCATTACTTCCTTCATCGTGCAGCTTATGGACAAAACATTTCCTTTTATTCATTTAAAACAAAACAAAGTTTGGTTGCTTGTTAAATGACCCAAGGTCCTTCCTCTCCTTCTTGTACTTTCAAAAGTACTTTCCTTTAATCCTTATTAAATTGCTTTATATGTGGACAGTCCTTGAGCTGTTCTTTTAGTTTGAACAGTTGAACCTGAAACACAAAAACAGAACTTCAAAATTAAACCTTCCTCTTTTTTCCTCCTTCCCTTTCAGAAAATAAAGTTTGTATATTTTTGTACAGATTAGAGCTGGGTTTCGATTCAAATTTCAAGAATTGATTCGATTACGATTTTTACGTTTCAAAATCGTTTTTTTCCGATTTCTCAGATCCCATCCGATTCGCTCCGATTCGATCTGATTTCGATTCGATCCGATTTCGATTCGATCCGGGGGTTAATGTTATTAAAAATTAAAAATGTATTTGAACCGTTTCCTTCACTTCATGACTGTGTAGAGAAGCAACATATTCAAACTAGTATTATATCAATATTAAACAGAGTATTGGTAGTTACTGATGGAAGACTGATGAAGGTTAAGGGTCAATCTACCTTCAAGAAAGATAATCCAGGAGTCCTGAATTATCTTTCTTGAAGGTAGATTGAAGTTCACTGAGGGAAATGTAGAAAATAATTTTAATTAAAAATATAAAAAATAAAAAATTGATCTTTAGACGTACGAATCGATAATCGGTCATTAATATGCGAATCGATTAAAAATCGGAAAATCGATTATTTCAACCCAGCTCTACTACAGATTGTCATTTTGTGCCATGAATCCAAATGTGTCAAGACAGAACAGGAGAAAACGTCCGTAAAAGAAAACAAACAAGATCTCAAACCTGCCGTGCTGCCCCTGCACCACAGTTTGAGACCCCTTCTAAAAGCACAGGGCGTGGCCGTGTTAGTGGTGTTTGTGCAGTGGCATGTCGCCCTCTGCAGCCCATAACCTGCTCTGACCACTCTGGGAAAGTTCACTTTCTACATGAACTAGTTCAGTTCATAGTTCACTGGAGCTCTCACACTTGCCAGACAGAGGCTCTTTTTGGGCAACTTAACGGTGTTTTTCGCCTGGAAGTCTCTAGAAATCTGACACTTTATTGAACGAAAATAAAAAGAACAAATGTTGCCGTTCACAGACACCAGAATGAACGCGTTCACAGTTTCGTTCTTCAGCAGTAATACAGTACGTTCAGTTCACGTTCACCAAAATTATGAACGCGTTCATGAACTTTTGTTCAATGAACAAAACACTGCACTCCACTCAGTATATATCTGAGCACCGCCTGTAAAACAGCCGTAAAGTGGGCACAAAGGAGATGAGCTCCACGAGGGGCAAAGGGTTCAGGAAGACTTTACTGTCCCTGCAGGGAAATTTGCTTTGGACTCCTCCTCCCAATCAGACAAGGCAAGGCAAGTTTATTTGTAGAGCACATTTCATACACAAGGCAATTCAAAGTGCTTCACAGCAGGAAAAATGCATTCAAATCACAAAGAAATTACAGAAATACAATAAAATTAACTAAATTAAAAAATTATCAATCCAACTGATTTTCTAAACTAATAAAATCACAAACAAAAGAGAAGAGTGCAAAGAAAAAATCCTTTCAGTCATATGCGCAGCTAAACAAAACTGTTTTTAGCTTAGATTTGAACATTGTCAGAGTAGAAGACTGTCTCACATCTTCAGGAAGACTGTTCCAGATTTTAGCTGCATAAAACTGAAACGCAGATTCCCCATGTTTTGTCCTGACTCTGGGCACCAGCAGGAGGCCGGTCCATGTTTTGTCCTGACTCTGGCACCAGCAGGAGGCCGGTCCATGTTTAGTCCTGACTCTGGCACCAGCAGGAGGCCGGTCCATGTTTAGTCCTGACTCTGGGCACCAGCAGGAGGCTGGTCCATGTTTAGTCCTGACTGGCACCAGCAGGAGGCCGGTCCATGTTTAGTCCTGACTCTGAGCACCAGCAGGAGGCCGGTCCCTGAGGTCCTCAGAGTCCGAGATGGTTCATATGGCACTAACATATCCAAGATGTACTTTGGTGCTAGGCCATGGAGAGACTTGTACATGAGCAGAGCTGCTTTAAAGTCTCTTCTCTGAGCCACAGGAGCCAGTGCAGAGACCTGAGAACAGGACTAATGTGATCATACTTCCTGGTTCTAGTCAGGACCCGAGCAGCAGCGTTCTGGATGTACTGCAGCTGTTTTACAGCTCGTTCGGAGAGGCTCGGAGAGGCCAGTGAGCAGGCCGTTACAGTAGTCTAATCTACTGGAGACAAACGCATGGATAAGTCTCTCTAAATCTGGTTTTGACACTATATTTTTGATTTTGGCAATGTTTTTTAGATGGTAAAAAGCTGCTGATGTTATTGATTTGACGTGGCTATTAAAGTTCAAGTCTGAGTCCATTATTACCCCCAGATTTCTAATTTGGTTTGTAGGTTTTAGAGCGAGACTCTGGAGGTGACCGCTAACACTTTCTCTTTGTTTCTGTGGGCCAAAAACGATTATTTCAGTCTTGTCTGAGTTCAGCTGGAGAAAGTTGTTTTGCATCCACAAACTGATCTGTTGGATGCAGTGACAGAGTGAATCTACTGGTCCATAGTCACCTGCCGATAGTGAAACATAGATCTGAGTGTCGTCTGCATAATTGTGATAGGACACATTTTCACTGCGTATCAACTGACCTAACGGCAGCATGTAGAGGTTGAACAGAAGGGGACCCAGGACTGACCCTTGGGGCACTCCACAGGTCAGGGTCATGTGGTCTGAGACACAGCTACCAATTTCAACAAAGTACTTCCTGTCTTCCAGATTGGACCATAACCAGTTTAGGGCAGTGCCAGTGATGCCCACCCAGTCCTCTAGTCTCTGTAAGAGGATCCCATGATCGACAGTGTCAAAAGCAGCACTCAGATCTAACAGAATTAAGACTGAGGCTTTGCCCGTGTCAGTGTTCAGGCGGATGTCATTTGTCACCTTGACAAGAGCAGTCTCAGTGCTGTGATGAGGTCTAAAACCTGACTGAAAAACATCAAATGAGTTGTTTATTAAGAGGAAATCTGTGAGCTGTTGGTAAACAACCTTTTCAAGGACTTTGCCCCACAAGTCCTGCTTTAGTCCTGCTTTAGTCCTGCTTTAGTGCTGCTTTAGTCCTGCTTTAGTCCTGCTTTAGTGCTGCTTTAGTGCTGCTTTAGTCCTGCTTTAGTCCTACTTTAGTCCTGCTTTAGTGCTGCTTTAGTCCTGCTTTAGTCCTACTTTAGTCCTGCTTTAGTCCTGCTTTAGTCCAGCTTTACTAAACCTGGATGACACTAAACTACCTGCTTCTTAACCCTGAAAAAACCGAGGTCATTGTGCTTGGCCCTAAGCATCTACGAGACGCTCTATCTGAGCAGATAGTCACACTGGACAATGTCAGTGTAGCCTCCAGTTCTACTGTAAGAAACCTTGGAGTCTTATTTGACCAGGAGCTCTCATTTAAAGCTCATATAAATCAAGCTTGTAAAACAGCCTATTTCCATTTGCGCAACATCGCCAAAATCAGAAGAATCCTGCCTAAAAGTGATGCCGAAAAACTTATCCATGCATTTGTAACGACTAGATTAGACTACTGTAACTCCCTGCTTGCAGCGTGTCCTAAAAGCTCCATAAAAAGCTTTCAACTGGTTCAAAATGCAGCAGCAAGATTACTAACAGGAACAAAAAGAAGTGAGCACATTACGCCGGTGCTGAAGTCTCTTCACTGGCTCCCCGTCGAGTCTAGAATCAAATTCAAAATTCTACTCTTGACCTACAAAGCCATAAATGACATGGCCCCATCCTACCTCAAAGATGCTATAGAACCATATCATCCAAACAGAGCTCTTCGCTCTCAGAATGCCGGCCTTCTGGTGGTGCCAAGAGTCTCTAAAAGTACTGTAGGAGGTAGAGCGTTTAGCTACCAAGCCCCTGTGTTATGGAATCAGCTCCCGACCCATGTTAAATATGCTGACACAGTCTCTTCATTTAAGTCCAGGCTTAAAACGTTCCTCTTCGAAATCGCTTATGGTCAGAGTAGTTAAGAACAGAAAGATAAACCCACAGCTTCAGCTACGCTGCCCTAGGAGTAACTGTGCTGGGGGAAGTATGACAGCTTGAGCACTATCCTCTTCTTCTTCTGACTACTTATGCTATCAAACAATATTTATTTTTTGATTCCACTTGCAAACTGTTCACCGCCTTCTTTTCTTTCTCTCACTCCTGAGGACCTGTGGACCCAGATGCCCCTCCCCTGGTGAAGTGGTCCCTGCCCTGTGTGGACGGTCCCTCATCTGCCTGAAGAGTGGCTCCAGTTCGCCTCAGTCGGTCCCTCTTCTGCCTGAAGAGTGGGTCCAGCTCGCCTCCGACGGTCCCTCATCTGCCTGAAGAGTGGGTCCAGCTCGACTCAGACGGTCCCTCATCTGCCTGAAGAGTGGGTCCAGCTCGCCTCCGACGGTCCCTCATCTGCCTGAAGAGTGGGTCCAGCTCGCTTCCGACGGTCCCTCATCTGCCTGAAGAGTGGGTCCAGCTCGCTTCCGACGGTCCCTCATCTGCCTGAAGAGTGGGTCCAGCTCGACTCAGACGGTCCCTCTTCTGCCTGAAGAGTGGGTCCAGCTCGCCTCCGACGGTCCCTCATCTGCCTGAAGAGTGGGTCCAGCTCGACTCAGACGGTCCCTCATCTGCCTGAGGAGTGGGTCCAGCTCGCCTCCGACGGTCCCTCATCTGCCTGAAGAGTGGGTCCAGCTCGACTCAGACGGTCCCTCTTCTGCCTGAAGAGTGGGTCCAGCTCGACTCAGACGGTCCCTCTTCTGCCTGAAGAGTGGGTCCAGCTCGCCTCCGACGGTCCCTCATCTGCCTGAAGAGTGGGTCCAGCTCCAGTCTCCTTGTGTCCGTCTGTTCGTCTGTGAGAGTCGGATCTCTCCTTCACTGGAACTCTTCCAGGTTTCTACGCTTTTTTCCCAAAGAGGTTTTTTTTGTAGTTTTTCCTGGCCGAGAAGGAGAGTCTAAGGACAGAGGACCCTGGGACATCGTCCCTCGCCACCACAGACATTGTCTGACTTCATCGCCACCACAGACATTGTTGATTCATTTCTCCCTGTGGCCCTCAGAGGCAACTGTTGTTGTGATTTTGGGCCTTACAAAAATAAATTGATTTGATTTGATTTGATTTAGTCCCAGTAAAGTCACACTTTTTATACTTTAAGAATATTTGACAGAAGATAGAGAATAACTTGAAATGTTGTCGTTTGACTCCAACTCTTTGTGTGGTGAGAGTTGTATTGTCATTTACGTCATATTAATGTGAGAAAAAACATGATTATTCACGATTATTGAGGCTGTGACTAAACAACAATGAAATCTTTAATTTTCTTTCATTCTCGTGGTCTGACATGTGACTGTTCCTGAACTATCTAAAGGCAAAATAAAGTTAAATATGACAAAAATATGATACAAAAGTTACTATATATATATATATATATATATATATATATATATATATATATATATATATAACTAATCATTTTTTTTACTATGTTTTGAACTGAAAATACTTTTTTTTTCTTCTTGCTTCTAAAATGGTCCCGATGATGATTGAAGATGATATTGTGATTTGAATACTCAGGATTATTGATGAACCTGATCATCTCGACACCCTGTGAGTGTGCGAGCGTCAGTACTTATCATTTAGACCCAGGCAGCTGTGGCTACACTACATCTGTGGATAGTTATGAATAAATTGTAGCTTACATTAGTTTTTTGTCAAGTTTATCAAGCGTGTCACAGAAACAAGAAAAAAATAAAACAAATTCATGTTTATGAGGCAGGAAATAAAAAGAAAAGTATTTAGACAGCTCAGACAAACGGTTGTTGTTATACTTTGCATCGAGTAATAAGAGTGAATATAACCTCCAGCTCTGTTTTCTCACATAGTTCACACAAAGTAGGATTTGTGGTGTGATAAAACTAAAAAGTAAGTGTCAAACGGCTGTGGCTCGGTGCAGTTTGTTAGATTTCAGAAACGTTCCGGTCATTTGGATGGTGGTGTTTTGTATGGAGGCTCAGGTGTTGCTCTAAGCGTTTGTCAGACGCCAAAACGGTCTGTGGACGTTTGGAGGCTAACGCTAACTCGCTCATTGAAAACGCACTGGCGCTAACGCATGAAGAGTGGCACCAGCTCTCAGAATGGAAACGCTCTGTATAAAGCCACGCCCTTTGTGCCGTTGGAGGATTGTGGTTTTTGGTTGACGGAACAAGATTCACAAACTAGGAACTTTCTTTGGTAAAAAGGTGCAGCATGAAAAACATTATTATCATTTATATTATTATTTTATTTACTATTATCTTGTATTATCATGTCATGTATTATTATTAGGCCCGAGCGCCACAAGCTGGCGAGAGGCCTATTAGTCTCGTAAGGCCGTGCGAAGCACGACTGCGAAAGTGCGCACGTAGTGCGCACGAAATCGAGCGCTTCCAAACACTCACTAACGCACTCCTTCACTCACGCACGCCCCGTGCATACTAATTAGTTGTAGGAAAATGGAACATTACCGTTGTAAACGGGCGAAGCCCGTGCAAAAGTTCGCACTAATTTGTTATTATTATCATTATTTATTATTCATTTATTTTTTTAAATTATTATTTTTTGCATACAATTGTGATGCTTGACAAACAGAACTGTAGCTGTAGCATTTTAAGACACAAATAGCCTGTATCATATTAAAAAAACATGCAAACTTCTATTTCTATATCTTCTAGTTCCCAAACCAAACTACAAGTGCTTTTGTGATTTTTTGATTGCAAACTGATCTAAATCTAAAAGATATTGAGTTGATTGATAATGATGTTGAGCCCTGATCCCCTTCACGTGTCAGTGGTCATAATGTTTTGCCTGACGGTGAGCACACTGTGAGAAGTTTGACAGCTTGATGACAAACTCGGTCCAAATGTCCAATCCTGAGAGTTTATCTTGACTTTGCACAGCCTGCGTACACCGCGGCTTAGACGTCTGAGCCGTTACTTAATGTTTGTCTTCAAAACAGACTCTCTCAAAGTTAGCCGCCGATGCACTTTCTCTGTTTGAGAGAGGAATAAAATTGTTTTAAGAGTTTTGTTAGTTTTACTTGGTGCATAGAGTCACGACGATCCATGAGAAATGTGTTAAAACGTGTCTTTAAACCAGTTAGTTGATGTTTAGACATCAGATAAATGTGAAATATCTGTAAAATGAATCACACAAGTGCAGAAAGATCACCTCCCACATGACTTTTTTCATTTCTATTTTAAATCTTCTCTTTTTACTGTATTTTAAACAACATTCACAATAGTATCTACATTTCAACATTCTGCTCACTTCTTTTACTGCATCTTTACTGCAACTTACTTTCTCGCAGTCTGTTCCAGTAGTTTTACTTTTTAGATGTAACTGTTTTACTTTACTTACACTATTTCCAGTGAACTGATGGTAAGGCTTTAAAAATTCAGTTGTATCATTGATTGGCAGATTGAGATTGACTCTTGGATGAGTCGAAAAGGTTTATTTTTTCTAAAATTGGGGTCCAGATGATTTTTTCTACAAAAAGAATATCCATGTGTGAGTAAATCATATTTTTTCATACCTTGTTTTACCGTTAAATTGAGTTTTTCCACATTTGACACCAGCATCTGTTACTGCAGAGTGGGGTTATTTACACATCTACAAGGACGTCACTCATTTAACACATTTTTTCTTCTTACTGTCACCTTCAAATGTACTAAAATGAAATGAAAATGAAAAAATCCTCAGTTGGATTAAAATACAGAATTAGAGCCCCAACTAATGATTATTTTTGTACAATTATTGTAAAACAGGGGAAAAATCAAACACAAACAGGATGGAGGGTTTGCTTGCTCCCTCGAACGAGTCTGGTAATGATTCATGGACGTCCGGACCTCCACTTTTGATGTCACAAATCTGGGCAGCGAGCATCGTGAGGCTCAGAGGGAGAGAAGAAGACCTCGCAAACAGGATTCATTAAAAAAGCATGAATGAAGCCAAATACAACTCCAAGCATGGGAACACTGTTTTTATTATTACACTAGGTCACATTTACTTAGTTTATTTGAGTGAGAAATTGTACTTTTCAGAGTAGTTTCTGAACACTATACTTTTGGAGTAATATCTAGTTTGAAGTGACAGTCTCTTACTTGAATATAAATTTGGATCACTCTTCCCACTGTGAGCAAATGACAAAAGCATTATGTTAACATGAACATTTGTGTACATCAGATATGGTTTATTTTTTTAATTTTTGTGTGTTATCCTTTAAAGATACCAGTGTTATTTAAGGTTTTGTCCTTCCAATTACATTCACCTCAAATTATAAATCATATGTTACGTCATGACAGTTACTTGAGTAGCACTATCCCCGAATCCTTTTTTGCACTTACTTAATTAAATAACACAAACATTATGCACCTTTTTCTTTCGCTTTTTGCTTTTTTCATATAAAACAGGAGTAGCACTTAGCTTCATTCACACTAGTTTTCTAATCCTGGTTAGAAAATCCAGTCCTCTCAAAGCATCAAAAACACTCTGTTCTGAATCTCGATCCTCGATAACTGGTGTTTTCACGATCTTTGACGTGGCTCTGAGAATCTTCTGCTGTTTTAACTCCATAAACTTGTTAATCACGATCAGAACGACTGTTTTCTGAGACTGGGAAGTCCGGCGTGCGGAAATGTTTAGATTAAACTGTGTAATTCCCCCTGCGGCCAGTAGATGGCATCAAAACAAAGGTAGCCCCAGGTTAAACAGCAGACACAGATGTGATTCTGTTTTTTATAAACCATTTTTTGGTTCTAAAACACGAGATGCCAAATTAAAGGTTCTAAAGAGAATGTTTAAATTCAAATAACATACAATTAATGCATAATATTTGCCCTTTAAAATGATCTGTTTTTTACAATTTTAGACAGTAAAAAGTAGGTCTGCTCTAAACCACATGCTATTCTTACTTGAGTAACATTTTTGGCTACTCTACTCATATCAAAAGCTAAAAGAAATTAATCAAATCAAATCAATTAATTTTTGTAAGGCCCAAAATCACAACAACAGTCGCCTCTGAGGGCCACAGGGAGAAATGAATGAAATTAATAAAAAATACAAAAATGATGTTGCCTACGTGTGTCCTTTTGTATTGCTATGACGACAACTATAGCTTTACCGCCTGATACTGTGAGCCAATTTTGACACCATAAAGACGGCAAACACAGAAGTATCAACGGTAATTCAAGCAGCGGCTCCATTCAGTGAAATGCACTGTTGTGGCCGTATGCAGAGAACACAGGATGGATCTAACATATGCTTTTGTGTCTGCTTCCTCTTTACGGGCCATATGTACAGCGTGATGTGGGTGAGGAGTCTGAAAGAGCAGCTGCCAAGAGCCAATTTACACCTGTTCCATTTCTGAGCGCAATTTATCTCTGTTAAGCTTTTGAAAAATTTACATTATCATCGGCGCGCCTCATATATTTGTCATTCGACTTAAGTGACTGTGTGGAAATTGCTGGTTGCTAGGTTCTGAAGAGAGTGAAAGGATGTCCTATTCACACGATCACGTTTAAAGACGTCATATCACCCTTTTGCTCTGCTGTAGTCATGATTGGTCACATCCCCATAACAGCAGCGCACAATAGCAAGAAGAAAACATTGTAATGAGAAATCGTGTCCGTTGTGTTGATAATTGCAATTCTCGGATTCATTTCATTCAACAAAATGTGTTTCAACCTTGTGCAGATTATTGTAAAGTCGGTACATAGTTCATTTTCGTTTTCCACCAAAGCCGTCCCGTGGCAAAGCCCTGAATCCAAACGTGAACCTGATGAAATCGTTTATCATCAAAAATAACTGACTAAAAGTTTGGAATTTTGTTCTGGGGTGGATCTAATTTAACTCTTCGGGTAAAGTTATGGTTAGGTTTATTTAAGAACAGTTAATTTGGTTAAGGCTGGGGATTTGGAAACTGGAACACTCGTCCTGCAAATAATAGTAAAAAAATAAATAAAATAAAATATATATATATATATATATATTTTTTTTTTAAATAAATGAATAAATGCATATTGCTTCTTAATTTGTGATTTAAATGACCTTATTGCGTCCCACTGGTGGAAAGTAAGTAAAATTACTTAAGTACATTTTTACAGTGGATCATTTTTACTTTTACTTCACGACATTTGAGAGCAGGAATGTGTACTTTCTGCTGATTTTTTTTAACTGGACTAACTTTTAAGGATGGGCAAGCAGACTTGGGGCGTTAATCAATATTTAGTGCACAACATTTGCCTGCAAAAGTGAAAAAAGCTTACATGCAAGGATCAGTTTTGACCTCTGCTCTCCCACGTGAAGGTCAAACACCTATGCTACTGAGCCAAACGATTCTTATCTGTGTAAACTGCTGGATGAATTTAATAGTCTCGCTTCACCAATCCATTCATTACACAAACCAGCGTTCTGTGTTATTAAAACACTGCCTGTATTTGTCTAATCATTATAAACGTGAACGGAGCTGCAAACAAAGACAGGATAGTTTTTAAGACGGTTTGTAGAAACTTGGTGCTGCTGTTGCTTCACTTCTCCTCTGCACATGCTCAGTTAGAGCTTCACTTCTCCTCTGCACATGCTCAGTTAGGGCTTCACTTCTCCTCTGCACATGCTCAGTTAGAGCTTCACTTCTCCTCTGCACATGCTCAGTTAGAGCTTCACTTCTCCTCTGCACATGCTCAGTTAGAGCTTCACTTCTCCTCTGCACATGCTCAGTTAGAGCTTCACTTCTCCTCTGCACATGCTCAGTTAGAGCTTCACTTCTCCTCTGCACATGCTCAGTTAGAGCTTCACTTCTCCTCTGCACATGCTCAGTTAGGGCTTCACTTCTCCTCTGCACATGCTCAGTTAGGGCTTCACTTCTCCTCTGCACATGCTCAGTTAGAGCTTCACTTCTCCTCTGCACATGCTCAGTTAGAGCTTCACTTCTCCTCTGCACATGCTCAGTTAGGGCTTCACTTCTCCTCTGCACATGCTCAGTTAGAGCTTCACTTCTCCTCTGCACATGCTCAGTTAGAGCTTCACTTCTCCTCTGCACATGCTCAGTTAGGGCTTCACTTCTCCTCTGCACATGCTCAGTTAGGGCTTCACTTCTTCTCTGCACATGCTCAGTTAGAGCTTCACTTCTCCTCTGCACATGCTCAGTTAGGGCTTCACTTCTCCTCTGCACATGCTCAGTTAGGGCTTCACTTCTCCTCTGCACATGCTCAGTTAGGGCTTCACTTCTCCTCTGCACATGCTCAGTTAGGGCTTCACTTCTCCTCTGCACATGCTCAGTTAGGGCTTCACTTCTCCTTTGCACATGCTCAGTTAGGGCTTCACTTCTCCTCTGCACATGCTCAGTTAGGGCTTCACTTCTCCTCTGCACATGCTCAGTTAGGGCTTCACTTCTCCTCTGCACATGCTCAGTTAGGGCTTCACTTCTCCTCTGCACATGCTCAGTTAGAGCTTCACTTCTCCTCTGCACATGCTCAGTTAGAGCTTCACTTCTCCTCTGCACATGCTCAGTTAGAGCTTCACTTCTCCTCTGCACATGCTCAGTTAGAGCTTCACTTCTCCTCTGCACATGCTCAGTTAGGGCTTCACTTCTCCTCTGCACATGCTCAGTTAGGGCTTCACTTCTCCTCTGCACATGCTCAGTTAGAGCTTCACTTCTCCTCTGCACATGCTCAGTTAGAGCTTCACTTCTCCTCTGCACATGCTCAGTTAGGGCTTCACTTCTCCTCTGCACATGCTCAGTTAGAGCTTCACTTCTCCTCTGCACATGCTCAGTTAGAGCTTCACTTCTCCTCTGCACATGCTCAGTTAGGGCTTCACTTCTCCTCTGCACATGCTCAGTTAGGGCTTCACTTCTCCTCTGCACATGCTCAGTTAGAGCTTCACTTCTCCTCTGCACATGCTCAGTTAGAGCTTCACTTCTCCTCTGCACATGCTCAGTTAGGGCTTCACTTCTCCTCTGCACATGCTCAGTTAGAGCTTCACTTCTCCTCTGCACATGCTCAGTTAGAGCTTCACTTCTCCTCTGCACATGCTCAGTTAGGGCTTCACTTCTCCTCTGCACATGCTCAGTTAGGGCTTCACTTCTTCTCTGCACATGCTCAGTTAGAGCTTCACTTCTCCTCTGCACATGCTCAGTTAGGGCTTCACTTCTCCTCTGCACATGCTCAGTTAGGGCTTCACTTCTCCTCTGCACATGCTCAGTTAGGGCTTCACTTCTCCTCTGCACATGCTCAGTTAGGGGTTCACTTCTCCTCTGCACATGCTCAGTTAGGGCTTCACTTCTCCTCTGCACATGCTCAGTTAGGGCTTCACTTCTCCTCTGCACATGCTCAGTTAGGGCTTCACTTCTCCTTTGCACATGCTCAGTTAGGGCTTCACTTCTCCTCTGCACATGCTCAGTTAGGGCTTCACTTCTCCTCTGCACATGCTCAGTTAGGGCTTCACTTCTCCTCTGCACATGCTCAGTTAGGGCTTCACTTCTCCTCTGCACATGCTCAGTTAGGGCTTCACTTCTCCTTTGCACATGCTCAGTTAGGGCTTCACTTCTCTGCACATGCTCAGTTAGGGCTTCACTTCTCCTCTGCACATGCTCAGTTAGGGCTTCACTTCTCCTCTGCACATGCTCAGTTAGAGCTTCACTTCTCCTTTGCACATGCTCAGTTAGGGCTTCACTTCTCCTCTGCACATGCTCAGTTAGAGCTTCACTTCTCCTCTGCACATGCTCAGTTAGGGCTTCACTTCTCCTCTGCACATGCTCAGTTAGGGCTTCACTTCTCCTTTGCACATGCTCAGTTAGGGCTTCACTTCTCTGCACATGCTCAGTTAGGGCTTCACTTCTCCTCTGCACATGCTCAGTTAGGGCTTCACTTCTCTGCACATGCTCAGTTAGGGCTTCACTTCTCCTCTGCACATGCTCAGTCACAGGTTTATTCAGCGTGGTTCGAGTTTGAGCTCTGGTTCTAAAAGCTCATGTTAGAGGGCAGAGCATGACCGGCCTCTGAACACGGCCACAGACTGAGCAGCTCTGAGAGAAGAACTAAGCTTCCTGCAGTACTGCTCAGCGGCCTGTAGAGGTCACTAAAAGACACTGTGACAAATAAGGGGAAAACGGGCTTATTTGGATGTATTTTAGAACAATTTAAATATAGTTGTGACCCTGATTGTCCTGACCACACATGTCCTGTTTCATATGATTTGGGGGTTTCTTTTGGCACGTTTATGGTGACATTCTGTGTAAAAGTTACGGGTTCAAGCCCAAACTTTCACTAGCACATTTGGGCAATTGATTCTTATACTGTTCAATCAGCACGATTATTTATTCAAATCACTACATTTAGGTCCCTCAAATGTCCCACTCGGTCCCTCACCTCTGCACCCCCCCCTTCCCCACTCGGTCCCTCACCTCTGCACCCCTCACTTTCCCCCTCTCGGTCCCTCACCTCTGCACCCCTCACCCTTCCCCACTCGGTCCCTCACCTCTGCACCCCTCACCCTTCCCCTCTCGGCCCCTCACCTCTGCACCCCTCACCCTTCCCTCTCGGTCCCTCACCTCTGCACCCCTCACCCTTCCCCTCTCGGCCCCTCACCTCTGCACCCTTCACCCTTCCCCACTCGGTCCCTCACCTCTGCACCCTTCCCCTCTCGGTCCCTCACCTCTGCACCCCTCACCCTTCCCCTCTCGGTCCCTCACCTCTGCACCCCTCACCCTTCCCTCTCGGTCCCTCACCTCTGCACCCCTCACCCTTCCCCACTCGGTCCCTCACCTCTGCACCCCTCACCCTTCCCCTCTCGGCCCCTCACCTCTGCACCCCTCACCCTTCCCTCTCAGTCCCTCACCTCTGCACCCCTCACCCTTCCCCACTAGGTCCCTCACCTCTGCACCCCTCACCCTTCCCCACTAGGTCCCTCACCTCTGCACCCCTCACCCTTCCCCACTCGGCCCCTCACCTCTGCACCCCTCACTCTTCCCCACTCGGTCCCTCACCTCTGCACCCCTCACCCTTCCCTCTCGGTCCCTCACCTCTGCACCCCTCACCCTTCCCCACTCGGCCCCTCACCTCTGCACCCCTCACCCTTCCCCTCTTGGTCCCTCACCTCTGCACCCCTCACCCTTCCCCACTCGGCCCCTCACTTCTGCACCCCTCACTCTCCCCCCTTCGGTCTCTCACCTCTGCTACGGCCGTGTAAACCTGCAGGATCTGCTCGTGACCTTTGACCTGCCTGACGCTGATTTTGCAGGAGAGCTGAGCGGTGGCCGGGCTGAATCTCTCCAGGGAGAAGGCACAGTGCAGGGGCGACTGGTTACTGCACCACACTTGGGAGAAGGAGAATTCCTGAAACAGAAGACAAACAAAAGGGAAATATGGATGTTGTTTGTGTTGACAACGCAACAAAGCAGCAAAAAAACAGTTGAAAGAATGAAAAATGAAGTCCTGTTTATAAAAATGACACCATATTCTTTCATCTTATTCATTATTTTTGTCAAGGATGCAAGTTTATTTTCTATTTTTTTAAGAGGCAGCGCAGGTCTTTAACTGTCACAACACGGCTGAATGAAAGCTTCGATCCACACTCTTCTTACTTACCTCAGCGTGAACAGGTAAAAGATTTATAGATTCCCATTTGAAGCAAAAGCTGAATAAATCCAGTCTGTTTTCTTAGTTGGATCCAAGATAAATAAAACCATGTGTGACTACTATTGGTCCATAAATACTGCAGTATCACTCATGTTTTCTCAGAGTTGTATGAGGGCACGTGGGCGCTCTCTGGTGGAGCAATTGTGTTTTACATGTTAACATAGAAAACAACCCAAACCCAACAACAGTTACCTGGCTAAAGTATTAAGTCAGAGTTAATATTAGAGCATTACATAACACCTGTAAGGCATTGTCTCGACAGGATTAGTGTTATTCCATCTACTGGCCACAGACGGAATTGTCCCGGACACGCTAATAAAGAGCACTCAATTGTAACAAAATTTGGAAAATGTTTGGCGTTTTTCTGAAGCGCAGAGAAGACGATCGCATAAAGCGTGAAGCAAAATACAACCCCAGGTTTGCTTTTGACGAGGAAACAATTTCTTCATAACAGTAATAAAAAAATATAACATCAAAACGAAGCCTTTAAGAAAACCTTCCGCTCTTGTTAAAGACATTAGCTCCGCACACGGCTGAGGAGGTCGGGGGAAATGGGCTCGTTCCAGGTTGTTCTTGAACTCTCCTCGTGTATTGTGCCCATTATACCATCAGTGTGAATGAAATGTAAATGTCAAATGGTTCTGTGGGCGCCGTGCTCGGCCGGTTTACACGTGAGCCTCCGTAACGTGCCCAGGTGCCCATTCAGCGCTGCATAAAAGAACGTACGCTTTCACATCCACGTGTACACATTACCTTTGTACAGGGATGAGAGGTGTATACGGCAGAAAACTAATGCAGAAGTGAATAAATGAGACCTATATCGTCCTATATTGTGCTTTGTATCTTTGTATAGACTCCTGGTATTACTATCACAAAATAAAAGTTAGTTAAGCATCAAATAGTCATTTTAAGGAAGATTTCGTGTCAATCGTGCCATTAACGTGACTATATTTTTATTATTTTACTTGAATTGAAACAGTTAAGAATGTAAATTATACGTTTTTATGATCTGGATGTTTCCATGATTTTAGCATTTCCTCCATGATTTTAAAGTTTCCTCCATAATTTTAGCATTTCATCCATGATTTTTACATTTCCTCCATGATTTTAGCATTTCCTCTGTGATTTTAGCATTTCCTCCATGATTTTAGCATTTCATCCATGATTTCTGCATTTCCTCCATGATTTTAGCTTTTCCTCCGCGATTTTAGCATTTCCTCCATGATTTTAACGTTTCCTCCATGATTTAAGCTTTTCATCTGTGATTTTAGCTTTTCCTCTGTGATTTTAACGTTTCCTCCATGATTTTAACGTTTCCTCTGTGATTTTAGCTTATCCTCTGTGATTTTAACGTTTCCTCTGTGATTTTAGCATTTCCTCCATGATTTTAATCGTTTTCTCCGTGATTTTAAGCATTTCCTTCGTGATTTTAGCGTTTCCATTATTTCACTGTGATCGTCCATTTCCCCAGAGAGATATTTGCCCGAGTGTCACTGAAAGACGAGTTGAATACGGGGAACGAGCATTAAGACTGACAAAAGAATAATTGTGTGCCATTTGAGAGAGGGGGAGGAAAAAAAGCACTTTCACCACGAAAAACTATGAACGGTCAGACTTTACATAGATAAACAATAAACCGATAAAGAAAAACACAGGGTAAAAGACGTTATCCGTTTTGTTCTGAATGATACACTGATCTATGAGAGATATTTGAGAGTCTTCCTTATTTATGAGAGGTGTGAGACAGAGACACAGTGAGATTTGATGGTCCTGGTCCTAGAAACTGGCTCATCACATCATCGGAGAGACAGTCAAGCCTTCCTGAGTCTTACCTAAGCCTCCAAGGTTATAAATCAGTTTAATAGACGTCGCTGTTCCATTTTTTTTTTTATTTTTATTTTTTTTATTTTTTTTTACAGAACACAGCTCTCCTTCGTAGCCCGCAGCGTTCGTCTCCTCCAGATTGCAGTGGCAGCAGCAGCAGCTTGCCGCCTGATGCTACGGTAAGCACAGATCTGGTCGGGAACAGGAAGCTTTGATGTATAATTAATTTGACACATGCGCCAGAGAAAGTCCTTGACCCGATCCTGGGTTAGTCCCCGGCGGATCTGCGCATTAAAACTGACCCGTGGACCGGTGATAAGGCAGACCACTAGAAGGAGCAGGAGAGCGGGATTTCCTGCAGGTTTAACCCCGAGAGCTTTGATCAGACAGAAACGCCTTTTAATGGAAGAGAAGAGAACGTGGAAAGAGAGGAATGTGTTTTATTGACGTGTGAATCAGGGATTGAATCGAAAGCTTATTCTAACTCAGTCCCAACAGCTATAATTTCCTTTTATGTGCTGCCTCGTTGCCATGGGCTACTGTACTGACATGCAGCAGTGGATGAAGTATTCAATTTTGTGAAATAAGTACAATTACAGCTACAGGAGCCAAAAAGAAAAAGAAAAAAAGAGATAAATTAATCGATAAATTTACTTTTGGAATATTTTTATGATTTTCTAGTGTTCACTTTATTGGGTTGGATAATACCTGTTATAAGTATGAATTATTTAGCAGTTTATGAAGAAAACTTGAAAAATGAAGTAGAATGGAGTTTTAAAACACATTGATGATCTCACTATGGAGACAGAGCCAAAAGTTAAGGCAAAATTTAGTCACTTTTAGACACTTTAGATGCAATAAAGGCATTTGCACATTTCAATTTGATACTTTTATACTTGTTTCTCTCTGGTCCTTCTTTTTATGTTCTAAAAAAACATAAATATACATATATATACATATAAATAATAATTTAAAAAAAAATAGTATAGAATGGAATAGAACATGGTTGCAAGTTAACAGTTATGGATTTTTCTAGTGTGATTTTACAAACAGGAAGTAAAATTATAAACCTAAAAAAATATATAAATCAGGATACATTTAGTTTAAACATTTGACAAATCTTAGACATCATTATCTTAACTGTGTTTGAGTCAAATGAGTAATCCAACCCGATGTGACTGACAGCTGGATAAACCAATCAGGGAAACCCGCAGTTCGTCCCTATCAAAACGAACGTGGCGGTTTATGTACAAATTAATATTTCAACGTTGAATGTTTTGTAATCAATAGTTCTTGCACTGCTGTTCCAAGGCCATGTCCAGCTCAGTCCTTATATAATAAACCTCTCCTCCAATCTTGGCCTTTATTCACAGCTCTCGGGCTACTTCAGTTGTTCTATACTACTTTGTTTAATAGATACAGTTGGCATCAGAGTGAACGCCTACTAACGAACCTCTGTGGGGGAAATCATCCATTTTAATAGAGAACAGCAGGTCCTGCGCCCACTGTTCAACAGCTACAAGAGCAAACATCAACTTTAGTGTATATTTTATGCCAAATACAGACATGAAGACAAGGAGGAAAAGTAATTCAACCGCCCAAATTGGTGCAAATATCCAAGAATGCTAACAGCAGCTGCAGACTAAATGCTAGAGTGATGCTAGCGTTGCCTTCTGTATTTTAACATCTACAGAACAACTTTTACTTTTTTGAGGTAACGCCAGGTCAACCACCTCCAGTAAGACTCAGATGTGACTCCCCTTGAATATGTTAATGCATAAAATATACAGAATTAGCCAGGAAACATATTAAGGGGGTTCCACACCGCCGCGGCCGAAGCGTCCAGTTTACATTCAAAGTCTATGGTAAACGCGCGTCGAGCATGTAGTGCGTTATCCGCGGCGCGATTTCTTTGTTTTTGCGGCGCGATTGGTGCGTTATTTAACGCTCTCGACGCTTTGAGCGCGCTTATGAGCCGGCCGAGGCGACGAAAGTGGCTTATGCGACGCGTTCAGATATGTTGAGGTCTCCTGCAGCTGAAGCGTAGCAGCCACCGCAGCAGCCAATCAGAGCTGACGCTCCAGTGACGTACGTACGTACGTATTGCCCCTCGCATTTCCGGTATTCCCCGTGGAATTCCCCAAGAAGCGCCACTTTTTCCTTGCTCGTCAACAATGGCAGACGAAAGACTGATTGTGGCTGTTTGTGGGAGAAAGGAGCTGTACGATGTATTCACGGTGGAATACAGAGACAGAAATAAGCCTGGCGTCACCGTGTGAGAGTTTTGAAAACCAAAAACGCAAAAACAACAGCTCCGCACGCGCGCCTGTGTAAGTGTCCCGGGCGTCGATAGCGCGTGTCCGGTGCGTAAACCTTTCAAATGTACACGCGCTCAAATTCTGCGTCGGGCGCGTTTAGGCGTCTGCGGTCTGTACGCACCGTTATAAGAGTGAAAAAGTTATGTTAACAGAATTTCCCCCACACGCTCATTAACTTAACTCATTAATAAGTGTTATTAATAATCAAAAGCAGCAGATTTAGTTCCTTCTTTAAATCATAACTGGATACTAAGCACGTAAATCTTTACAAAACTTACAAAACCCAAATCGTTACGGAAAATGTTTGGCCCACCCTCAGTTTAGCGATTCTCCGCAAACTTCAAGAACCAAACACTACTTTCTGATCGCTCCTCTAGTACTAATCCAGCCAATACTTCAACGCTGCGCACCCCGGCCTTTGAAATCTCGCTTGTCTTCCTTGTAGCGCTCTTGTAAATAAGCTTTTGACAGAGGGAGGGCCGGCGAAACACGGCGCTTTCAACGCGCTCGCACGTCCCCGAGTCTCCGAGCGGCGACACAGCCGAGTGGCCACACAAAAGGCTACGGAGATTCAAAACACCGGCCGCTGCGGCGAACGGTTAGCGGCGGCAACCTCATTTATGAAGTGCTCGCGGAACAAAGTACGGCCGTTTGCTCGCAGACACGTCCCTCCGTGGATGTTTGAGACGTGGGCGATGCGGCGGCTAGACTCTGAAATGAACCGGTTTGAAAGTGATGCACACGGCGAGCGAAGAGCGGTCGAAGCAACATGAGGTTTCTCTTCGCCGACAAAAGCGTTGGGGATTTCACAACGCATGTCAACAAACAAAGCGGGGAAATATTGATAGTCCGGCGAGGAGAGGCTGGGTAAGGAGGAATCGCAGCTAATTGGGAGGTTGTAGAGGATGAAACAGTTTGGGGTCTGTGATGGGAACGTGGCAATTAAAGCGAATGCTCTGGGCAGAAGTCAAACTATTTGGAAATGATCATTGGACACTGTAAAGCCTTGATGTTCCAGTCTGTCAGAGCACACAGGGGATCTGAGGGCCTTGTGGGAGATGCAGAACATCCAAAAACATTTTCTATATTGCAAGTTTTGGTATGGAGATGTATTTGCTGCTGCTGCTGCTGCAAAAAAGACAAAAACTGCCAATCCTTCCAATGTTTACACTTTTGTGGTTAATTCTAAAATGTATTCACTGATTTTTGAGATAGGGAAACCTCAAAAGAGACATTTACCGACACGTCTCAGCACAGTTTTGATGGACGGACATAATATTGTCTACATATCAACTTCGGAATAAGAAAAAAAACTAAAAAAATGAATAAATTGCTACATCCCAGGCGTTGATATTATTTGAATTTGACTGATTCACAACATTAAATGCAACATTTTTTGTGCCATAAGCAAGCTTCTTAATGAGGACAATGTGCTAAAGCCAAAGTAACAGACACTGTGACAAAGACATTTATTACGCACATTTTATGTGTGATTTAATAATGTTTAGAGGTGCAACTTCTTTAAAAAATAACACATTTTCTAAATTTTATGGTTTAAGGTTAGGGAGTGTCTACAGAGCCGCGGCGCGCGGCCGAAATTGCCATGTTATTTTTGTGCCGCGGCTCCTGAAACTGCTGCGCTATTTGACTGCGTTTTAGTGCTGTTTTAGACCGCGCCGGGTTAAGGTCAGGGTTAAGGTTAGGGTTAGGGTTATGGTTAAGGTTAGGGTTAAGGTTAGGGTTAAGGTTAAGGTTAGGGTTATGGTTAAGGTTAGGGTTAAGGTTAGGGTTAAGGTTAAGGTTAGGGTTAAGGTTAGGGTTAGAGTTAAGGTTAGGGTTAGGGTTAAGGTTAAGGTTAAGGTTAAGGTTAAGGTTATGGTTAAGGTTAGGGTAAGGGTTAAGGTTAGGGTTAAGGTTAGGGTTAGGGTTAGGGTTAGGGTTAGGGTTAGGGTTAAGGTTACGGTTAGGGTTAGGGTTAAGGTTAAGGTTAAGGTTAGGGTTAAGGTTAAGGTTAGGGTTAAGGTTAGGGTTAGGGTTAAGGTTAAGGTTAAGGTTAAGGTTAGGGTTAGGGTTAAGGTTAAGGTTAAGGTTAAGGTTAGGGTTAGGGTTAAGGTTCGGGTTAGGGTTAGGGTTAAGGTTAGGGTTAGGTTTAAGGTTAAGGTTAGGGTTAGGGTTAGGGTTAGGCAGCGGTTCCTGAAACTGCTGGGCCATTTGACCGCGCCGCGGCTCTGCAGCCACGGTCTTAAGTTTAAGGAAATATTTTGATGGATCTAGCAACAATTTGAGAAATTATAATTGTGTGTCACGGGAGAGTAACTAAAGAAACTAATACAATATAATCTCCTAAACTCCTTTTTACTTGTGTTATTTAGAATAGAGGATTAACTATTTCAAATGCTTCTAATCGGACTGAAATTTAAAAAAATGTGAAGAAAAGAAAAAGCACCATTCCAAACACCAATGAAACTAAGACAAATTAGTCATTTAAAGTCATTTTATGTGTTATTATTGTCACATAAGTATTAAGTTCATGAGTGTTCAAATATTTTCTTTTTACTGTTGAAATCGGAAGGTCATGTTGAACATTTTAAAGGACACATATTCCGTATTATTTCTATTATTACTATTTGCCTTTAAACGCTCTTGAGCAGCTTTCAGAACTTCAAATGAGATTTCTACTGCAAACCACTGTGTTCCCTCATCAGGACTGGTGCTATAAAACTCCACAAACTCCATCTACTGGCAACAGAGGGAATTACGATGGAGAAATAAACAAAAGCTAGCATGCCCAGACATATCAATGAGGTAGGAATGCTCAGAACAAAAATGGTGACGGTTTATGGACTCAGAAACAACTGAAGACCTCCAGGGAAATTTGAAACCAAGTGTTTTTGTGAGGCTCAAAGGGAAAAAACTAAACATAATCAAATAAGCGTGAATGAAGCTAAATTATTACAGTTATGACTAATGTTATAACATGTTTTAAAATCTACAAAAAGTTATTTTGCCTGATAGAAAAAAAAAATCCCAGTTTGTATTTCTCCTCATAATGACCAGCCAAGACTTTGACATCTTATCTTTTCTCGCACACGTTCCTCACACACCTTTCTCGCCCCAGCGTGACTCTAGCATCAGCGTGACTCTAGCATCAGCGTGACTCTAGCATCAGCGTGACTCTAGCATCAGCGAGTGCTCGTACCTGACATGTGGTAAAGGGCTTGATGCTCCAGAGGAACTGCGGCACGTCCTGGATGGACACCTGCAGGCTGAAGGAGCTGGCTCTGAACGGCAGCGTCTGAGGCTCCTCCAGCAGCTGACCCCCTCTGCTCCGCTCGGCCCACACCACTCCCTGGACGGGACAGCGGGACAGAGAGAGAAACAGAGGGATAGTGATGAGGGTTAGGGAACAGAGCGAGTACAAGGAAGGTAGAGAGAGGCAGAGGAAGGGTGAGAATGAGGGAGAAAGAGAGAGAGATGGACATTAGCAATAGCATGTAATCGTGTTTGTTTCCGTCATCATTCTGTCATCATCTTCATATAGATCAGGAGTCAAAAGGCCAATCAGAAAGCTCGTGGTTTTTGTGGATGTTTATGTGAACCTCGGCAGAAAAGTTCCACTCTCGAAGTTCCAAAAAGTCCAGAAGTGCGGTTTATCGACTGTATGGAAAATGGATTTAAAACAGCTCAAGTTTGAAACAGAGACGCCTCCACATGCGCCAAATGTGATTGAAAACTATATATAAACTGAAGGCTTTTAGGTGGAGAATATTAATAAAGTGTATATTTTTAAAACCCTTTATCAGTTCATACGTTTCATACCATTTCAAATTAAAGTGCCTCTGACAGGTTGGAAATAACAAATATACATTTTTTTATCACAGAATATCACATTTTTTAGGTTTATAATGTCACTTCCTGTTTGGATTTTAATCGATGACATCACACTAGGAAATTACCCAGCGAACACTGGGCAAAAACTGATCTAATGTCACCATTTTTTTATTTGACCAATCAAAATATATGAGAGCAACTTTAGTTTGTTGAATTCATGTTTAGATGTGATGTCACTTCCTGTCATTTTCCACATATTTTTTAACCTTTTCTCCACAAATATCTACTTGATTGGTGTAAAACTATAATTTATATTTACAACAGGCATATTTACACCAAATAAAGTCAAAATTAGAAAATCTTAAAAAACTCTCATAAGAGTCTTAAGTTAATTATTTAACAGTAAATTAAGAGTAATTATTTACTTTTTTGAATGCCACTGTATTTGGTATAAAAAGGTCTTTTCAGTTGTCTTTCCGTCTTTATAGTCCAGATAAAGACTACGATAATCAAATTACGACTACAATTATATAGACACAATTAGCTGATTAATCATTAGTGCCCTTCACTGAGAGGCGGGGGCTAACGCCTCTGCCACGGTAACACCCGCAGGACGGTAACACCCGCAGGACGGTAACACCCGCAGGACGGTAACACCCCCAGGACGGTAACACCCGCAGGACGGTAACACCCCCAGGACGGTAACACCCCCAGGACGGTAACACCCGCAGGACGGTAACACCCGCAGGACGGTAACACCCCCAGGACGGTAACACCCGCAGGACGGTAACACCCGCAGGACGTGCACTCTCAAAAACAGAAACAGCTGAAAAATCAAAGTTTTTGGAATCAGTCCAATTCTGAAAACAAAAACATAATAAAATAAAAAAAATATGTAAAACTTATTGCCTTGGCAACCGCACAACTTAATCCTAAACTAATCCCTAATTAGCACACAATTAATCTCGGTAAAACAAAACGGCACGGACAATTTTGGTGACGTAAGCCCAAAGGAAAATGGAGTGAAAAAAAGTTTGAACACAATGGTTTTTTTTCTCTTTCTCATTTGGGTGACACATTATTTTGCATATCAGCGTCTCACACCTGCTGCCGAGCCTGTCTCAAATATTACCCAGAAACAGCGCCGAGACGCCAAGCTGAGCCCATTGTAGCGGCGCAGCCAGTCGGGAGGCCTATTAGCACAATATTTACCTCCTCAACGTTTGCGTGTGTGTCCCACGGCGAATGTGCGATATCGGCGTGAATGAATGTGTCCGTGACGATACGCACACGATGCTTCCACAAAACGCATCAGGAATGGACTGAAATGTGTCAAATGTATTCAAGAGTCGCACAAAAAGCAAATGGACAATAAATTGGACCAGAAATAACCACTTTTGTACGTTTGTTTGATTAGATTACACGAGATGTTTCCGTTCAGTAGCTTTAATTATAGACTCGATATTCAAATTTAGAGATTTGATGTATTTTTTGATCCATCGCCCTCGTCTACTTTTGCAGGTGAGCTTTGTCCTCATCGTGTGTGTGAGTAAAATCTGTTTCTTTCTGCCTTGTTTTTACCTGCGGCACCAAGATCTCGGAATAGTTTACAAAAAAATCAATAGCAACTCTTAATCAGTTCAAGAAAATTGTAAACAGCGTTGTAAAATGTGAAATAATTTGTGACTTTCTGTTCCATGAAGGGTTCTAGATGGATAATATGCATAAAAAAGTGTTTTATAGATATGGTAAAAAAAAAAAATAGTCAAACGTTTTTAAGAACTAATTTGTTTAGCCAAATTACTGCCTTAAATATCTGTCTGAAGATATTACTGATTAAAAAACTTGGTAGAATAAGTCATATACATGTTTAGTCATAAATAATGAATGAATGAATGAATGAATCAGTCAGTCAATCAATCAATCAATCAATCAAAATAAACTAGCCCTAACCTTAAACCCGTTAATGATTATTAAATGATTCATTTTGTCATTATTTTCTGCCATTTTGATCCCACAATGCCTCTGTCTTTGTTAAAAACATATTATGGCTTTTGTGGCTTTTGGAGTTTGTACAGTGCACGATTTATACAATAATCAGATTATTTCAGTAGTTGATTAGTCGTGATAATTCCACTGTTGCAGCTCAGGGTTTAGGTCAAGTACGATTAAGGTCAGGTTTGGTCTCCAGTAAATGATTTTAAATATAAATTGTACAAAGTAAAGCCATAGATTAATTTCTGCCTCGCTGCGGCACAGGTGGAGGTCAAACTCCTGCAGGTGAAACCAGAGTGTAAACATGTGGGCGGAGGCAGAGGTGAGAGTTGAAAGGTCGAGGTGAGCGGGAGTTGGTCGTTGTGAATACTGATCAGGGTGATATTTTCAGGCAGCAGACCCGACCGGAATGTTCCAGAGAAATCTATCAATCCAAACGCCCTTGGGAAAAGTAGGAATAAGAAAACATATATAAAAAGGGCAAGAGCAAGTCCAAACCTGTCAAGTATTGATTATTATTGCTTTTTTATTATGATCATTTTTCGAGTCACAACAGATGATTTAATGTAAAAGAAAAAGAGAGATAGAGCGATGTTTGGACTACACATTTCAGTAAAAGTTAATATGAAGTGTATTTTAGGAGTTCATTTGGTTTATCATTTTCGTTCCTGCAGCAGATGTGACATGTGAGGAGATTTTTTAGTCAATTAATTATTCTATTGGGATTATAAAGGTTTATTTGGACAAAAGCGGAAAAGAAAAGAAGTGGGTAAGTTTGCCGGAGTTTTTGTAAATGTAGTAAAAATATCTGTGTTAATAAATAAACTTAAAGTGCACATGACAGGATCTCATGTTAGTTTGGTGAGACAGAACCTGTGGTAAATATTTGTCATAGTTTCAGTCAAGTCGCAGTTTGTGAAAAAACAAAAAAAAAAAACATTGGAAATTACAGGGAGTAAAGCTGAGTTCTTAAGCAGAATCCCTCTGTGATGTCATCAATAAGCGACGTTCAATCACAAATGCAAAAGGCACGGTTTTCAGTTCAAACTATCATTTAACAATATAAAGTCAAAATTGTCAAATCCTAACTGCTGTGTAATTTATAAGACTTTCGGTCCTTGGTTACAGTTGCTAGGTAGTTGGCAGTTGTGGAATGTCACATCTGCTGCTCATGTCCAACCAGGAAGTACAATAATAAACGTCACCAAAATGGTCAAACTGGGGGAAAATAGTCAAAATTGTAAGTAAAATCTAAAACTGAAAAATAATCATGTTCACAAAATTTTTGTAAAATGTATAATCTAACCTGTAATCTGAGCCGTAAAGGCACAGTAAGTAACTTTTAGTCAAAAAAAATAAACTCATACAAACTTTCTTCTGTCATTTCTGATTTACAGTGGTTTTACATCTCCACAACTATATAATTATTATACATATATTCCACAGTATGGTATACAGCATGTCCGTCTGCATGGAGAATGTTCTGAAGTATGGCTTTAACCTTCTATTTGAATGGAATTATGCAGCTGACTTTTTAGAAATCATTAAAAGGGGCAAAAACCTGTCTAATTTACACTATATTTATTATCATTTATATAAAGACATTTTTTTTAGTGTAGAAAATAAAATAATTGTCTTTGTTTGTGATTTTATGGATGATAAAAAGAGATTCTACTTGATGTTTAACCTTTTTTTGTCCACTTCACTTCCCGAACTGTCAGTTGATGGCGTAAAGACTGCGATCAATATTTGCCACGAGCACTATTCCACTAAACAACGTAATCTTTTGCAAACCTAAACCCGTCATATGCACTTAAATGTTTTTGCTGCGTTGGTGACTGAGCGATCAAGCCTTCGACATTAAAACGGTATTTAATCACAGCAGTCAGTCACTTTTAAGACGTGATGAAGCAGCAGTGGCACGAAAACAGCTTCAATCCGAATGGAAAACTAAACGAGACTTTTGAAGTGCGGGGACGATAGTCAGATTTATCTCCAAACTCTCCTGGAATATTCCACGTGTTTAAGATGTTCAAATACTTCCTTTAAGTTATGCCTTCCACATGTGTGAACAGATAACTTCAATAGGAAATATTTAACCCTCGTCATCAGGCCAGGGCTGGTAAAAAAAGAAAAAGAAAAACTGAGCTGGAGTTTATCATAAAAACATGTTCTTTATCTGTCAAAATGCAGATGTTTTAACCTGGTTTATGGTTAATATATCTACGTAATTATTGGGTTATGTTGTAAAGTCGCTAACTTTAGCGGCTAACATTAGCTTATGCAGGTAACACAACTGTAGTTTTCCATCTAATGCAAAAAGCTAAATAAACCAGTCTTGTTTTTTTCAGTAACATGTTAAATAAACCATGTGTGATTAAGATTAGTTCATAAATACTGCATTGTCACACAGGTTTGCTCAGTCTTTATAAGATAAATCCACTGTTTGGGAATTTCAGCTGACGTTTGCTTTACTCATGAGATTTCATGGTTGTATATGTGCACATGGGCGCCATCTGGTCGAGCAAATGTGTAATTACAAGTAGAAAACAAGGCAAAATGAAACGTGCCAGTTAACGGGGCAAAAGCTGACCAGTCAATCTGTAAATCAGTTAACCCTGAACACCTCTAGTTGTGTGTCCCGTATAATTTGCCCCTGTTTTTGAAAATGACAAGGGCAAATTATTTTATCGGGATCACATACATTTATATTAAACTCAGCAAAAAGGAGAAAATCTATTTATACATCTATTTATTCTGCTGTACTTGTACTACTTCTGTGTGCAAAGTTGTTATTGAGTGAACTTTGGGTCAGATTAATGGTGAGACTATCAAAACTGATAGTTTTGTGCTCACACGACCAAGACTTTTTTAGTTTGTATGTTGAATATATAGATTCAAATATACGTCTCTACGGTCCGGTTTACCTCAAAATTATAACCCCATTAATAATATGAATTTGTCCTGGACCATTCTCCAATCCAAATATATATATGTTTCTATGATTACAAAGTAAAAAACACAAATTAAACTGACCTGACCGTGGAAGTACAAGCCCGTTTTTGTGCCAATGGAATACTGAGCATCAGTTTTTATCAGTGTGAGTGGATTCAAAAATAAAAACTACAGCTGTTTCATATTAAACCTGTGGTAACAGTGAACAACGTGCACGCTACAGCACAGGTACATAGCGCTAAAAACAAATGTAAAATAGAATCAGTCATCATAAAAAACTTCAAAAATTTAACATGTTTAAAGGACAATGTCAATACAAACAATGCATAACACGTGTCCTTTAATTCTTTTCCCTCTGAGACAAGTCACACAGTTAAACTTTAATTACGTGTGTCAAGTTTTTCAAAGAAAGTAGTCCACTGCACAGCACCGTTGTTTTTCAGTCTGAGGAACGAACCACAGCCTGGAAACCATAGTAACCGAACCGCTAACACGTTTTACACAGGGCTAAACGCGGGCCGTGACCTACAATATGCAAAATGGCCCAGACCGCTTCCTCTGCCGAAAGTAGTCCCCGAATGGAGCAGGATTTATGGGCAGGAGAATGGATCTCGGGCCGACCGGACATTTTAATGCTCGTTTAAAAAGGTCAGACTTATTTATTTGGGTGAAACTGTTAAAAGTCAGGAGATTTTATGTAGAATTGGTTACTAAATCAGGTGTCACGAATTGAGTAACCAATTTAAAAGGTCCATGTCGATTTGAAAAGGTACAGTATATTTTATTGCCCTTGTAAATTTATAATCCCTCACTGGGGCATCTTTCTATGTCTTTTACTGTACGCAAATATTCTCCAACAGCAAAGAGAAAATACTCAAATGTATTGGTTGCCAGGGCCGCTGCTGGACATTTGGGGGCCCTAAGCCGAAATGCTCAGTGGTGCCCCATACTCCAAACCCACTCCGAACGTGTAAAAAATACATGTGGGTTTGATGTCTATAATATAACCTTAAAGGGACTATTTCAGAATTATGCTTTTATTTATTTATTTTGTAAATACTGCATAAAGCACAATCCTAAGTGGGATCTGGTAGCTCTCAACCAAACTTTCAACAGAGATCATTTCAATGCTTATATTCTGGTGCATTTTAGATATGATATTATTAGCAATTAATTTTTCATAGTTTATTATGAGGCCTCCCACAGTTATGAAAGCATGATTCAGACATTTGTAAGAAGCTGAACCACTTTGGCTTTGCGCAAGCGCGGTGTCAGCTCCACGGAGTCGCTCTAGCTGATGCATCACATGTCTTGTTTCATTCTCAGTTTCTAATGAAATGTGAGGCCTTTTTCATCATCTACCGACCGCTTTACGCCATGTGGGTTGTAGGATACGTATGTGAAGGACCCAGCTGTGCCCCTGATCTGTCTGTGTCTGTTTAACCTGTGGCTTGTGTAGCATTTCACACTCCATATGGAGAGAGAGGCGACACTTGAGACCTAGTTTGTATTGATAAAACTAAAAAAGACTATATGGATTATAATGTAAGTCTGAGAATAGTGTCTCGTGTGGACACACATTGTGGGCTGTCACAAAAGTGCCTTCGAAAGAAAACTATCTCCGTTCTGATCCTCTGAAATGTAATGCACTGAAAAGTGCAGGTAATGTATATAAATGTGCAATATAAATTAATTTGACCTTGATTTCAAATGTTTTTAGGACAGACCAGTTAACATCGCACAAATAGATTCAGAGGAGCATCTTCTACTCCGACATTTGTAAATTAACTGTAAATCATGTGTATGCTACTTGCTTAACAATTAAAAAAAAATCTATATGTGTAAAAAACTAAAAAAAAACAACTACAAACTAAAAACAGACCATTTCTACTGTTTAATTGTAAAAGAACAGTGCAGCTGCTGTACAAAAATAGCATGTCAATCAGTCCAAACTGCCTGGTCAGGCTGGTGCCCCTGGAGCACTTGATGTTATGTGCGTAATGGGAGCTTTAAATTGTTTATTTAGTCAAGAAATGTACTCTAGGGTTGGAACATTTCCATGTGAATTATCGATAATTTATGAGAAATAACAAGAATGTATGGGAACACTTCAGGAGGTTTTCTCGGAACAAGGAGCGATATACAAACTTATAACAACCTGAATCTATGCCAATACACTTAAATATGTCTACTTTTACAGTCAATCTGGGCACAATTGACAAGGACAAAACAAATGAATGAATGAATCAGAAATTAATAGCACCTCATTAACTGTAAGTTATATTATCAAAATACGTGTTTAGATGTACATATAAGTAAGAAATGGCTTTATAAAATTATTTCCTTTTTTCTTCTTCTCAATTTTGAAGATTACCTCCCTAATATTGTTGTTCGGCCTTTGCAAACCTTCTCTTAACCTGAACAAATGTCTTTAAAATGTATAAAAATGAATGATAATCTCCCAAATCGAATCATTAGGCTAGCCCAAATAAATTGTCTGTTTGCTGTAACCCGAGTCAACATTTTTTAAGTGGCTCGGTCGGTAGGCAAATTCTTATTTTTTTTACTTTGAAGGCAAAAAAAAGACTCGGAGTGACCACCAGGGGTCAGGCTACAACAGTCAATGACGGAAAACGTCTCTATCAACCCGATCAGGAGACTATATCTCCCGATTTTAAGATATTTTAATCGACCTTTTGTACGCCGCTATCCCTTATTTTGGTAGCGAAGGCGAGCGGGGGGAACATGCGGGGGACACGGGCGCCGCCATGTTTGTGGTGATGACGCTGCTGGGCGTGTTTCAATCCCAGAATGCATTTGCGTAAGTCAAGTTTCACACCCTGACAGAGAAACACATGTCCTATGGAGACTTTAGTGGCGCCGACAGAGGCAAATCAACTTGTAAAAAGCAATTTCTCGGCGCCTACACGCGTCCTGTTTTGAAATAAACGCATGCGGAGGACTGAATATGAAGATGCACATGTGTTGCGTGGTGCATTATCAGTCCTTGGAGATGAAAGACAGGTTTATCAGCGTGATAAAAAATATTCGACATGGCGGTTTAGGAAAGTCCGGTTGGTGAGTCGGCGAAATAATTGAAAAATAAAAGATTTTGACGTTTTTTCAACAAAATGCAGATATTTTTTTTCCAGTCAGCTAGTTTCATAGCGGGTCGGTCGTGTTACGGCAAACAGACATATTATTTTGCCTAGCCTTACTACAATACCTGTGCTCAAACTTGTATTTCGATGTTTTCACCTGATCAATATGGAAAAACATTTCCATCCTGACAGTGACTGAACACATAAAGGATTTGTTGTTTAGCTGCAAATATTGACGCAGCGTTGTGTGAACAACAGGGATTTGTGCGAACGCCGTGAACAGGAAAAGGGGGATTTAGGTGGGCTTGTGCACAATAATCCATCTGCCGTATTGAAAACTATGTAAACACTGAAAAACATATCGCTAATAAACAGAAAGCTTCAACATATTCAACATTTTGTCCTCCTAGAATTATAAGGCTCCAGCTGCGTTCAGTATTTGGTTCTGAGATATTTTCATTTAAAGTTTTGACTCTCTGCAGAGCAAAAGTAAAAGAGGGAATACTTTAATAATAATTGAATTGATAGAGTTGAATAAAGGGCACAATAAGCAGGGTCTAAATTAAGAGAAGGAAATCTGTGTGAATTAAGTCCATCAACAAAACATACCAAATATATTTATAGATATACATTTAGAAGTCAAACTTAACTTGGAAATGATTATTATTTATGTATTTATTATTTGGGCAAAACATATGATTTTATGTTTGCCATTCATAATGTCTCATTTACTAACATAAAATTGACTGAAATTCCATCTGAAATTGATCCTCTAAAAATCAGTCTTCTGTAACGGACCGAGGATGAACTGTCAACATTCAGAAGCAGTTGAATGTGATTGGTCTGTTTAAATGTATTCTATGCTCTGATTGGTTCAGGCAGATAGAACTTTATAATACCAAGTGAATCTTTGACATTGAAAGAACATGTGGATATAGTGCAGAGATGTGACCCAGGAACAAGAGTATAACATGACTTTTAAGGGGACAATTGTTCTTCTAAAACTTATCTGACAAAAAAATTAATAAAAATAAAAAAGTGAACAAAATAACATGTTTAGATTTTGTGGCCATTTTTAGTTTCGACAAAGCGGCGGCAGGAGACAGGATAACCACTCTGCCACAGTAACACAAGGACAACACGCACATATTGGCTTACCTGAAAAGCGTGTGGCGTGTCGTCCACACAGTAGACCCTCAGCCCGTAGCTCAGGGGCCCCTCCAGCGCTCCGAACACGGCGAGCTTTAGTCTTTTGACCGCGGCCTGGCTCAGTGGCTCCCCCACCAGGGCGTACGACCCCGGCGCGTCCAGCAGCAGGTGACAGCTGGCGGAGTCCATCAGGCAGTAACAGGAAGTGCACTCCTCATCCACAGACATCACTTCCTGTAAAAAACACGGAGAGGGAAAACAAGAAAATTGAGGTTAGATGGGAATGGTGCAGTTTTGTTTATACAACAAACTTTTTTTTATTAACAACTAACAAGGTAGCCAGGGTAAACCATTTTTGATTTTTATACATTTATTTTAGCGTTATCCTGGCCCTTTAAATGACATTATGCATAGTTTG
The DNA here is from genome assembly GCF_026437365.1 of Eucyclogobius newberryi. NCBI lineage: Eukaryota > Metazoa > Chordata > Actinopteri > Gobiiformes > Gobiidae > Eucyclogobius > Eucyclogobius newberryi. The sequence continues at coordinate 33,326,847 of NW_027316278.1, read as the reverse complement.
TATTGTTGTTGGCCTCAAAACGTGCACTTGCAAACCTTTGCTTCGGTGTCTTGTGTGTTAGAACCTGAAGAAACAATATGTAACTTTCAAGATGGAGAATGATTCCATGGAAATACAAAATTAAAACCATATTCTTTTTATGATTATAATTATTAAACTTAATTTGACCAGATAAAACCCATTGAGATTGAACAACATTTAAAACAACATTTAAAAGCACTATAACAATAATATATCTTCTGAAAATGTTCCATGTAGATTGTTACGTTTCATACTGTGGAATATCATAGCCTGAGGAACAACATTTACGGGCTTGTGGGTCTGTGGACATACAACTTTTCAGTACAATAAAAACACTATACTACACACACACACACACGCACGCACGCACACACACACACACACACACACACACACACACACACACACACACACACACACAAATTTATTTTATTTAGCATGTGTCTTTTAACTGTATTTATTAAGCTTATAACTTTTCTCAACTCCACTTGTCTGTGGTTAGTAATCTCCAGCTCCATGAGGTCTACACATTAGGCTGACAAGGGCACTTCATAACTTTAGTATAATAATTTCTTTGTCCCTTACAAAGCTGGCTCTGCTTCAAGATGCTGCTTTCTAACTTTGTCTGCGCTGGGGAATTTGCATTATAATAAATCCAGATTTTAAGTATTCAAAATGTTCTTTGGGGGCTATTGCCATTGTATCCAACTATGTTATTTTTCAGATAAACTTGAAATCAAAATTGCACCTTGTTATCATGTTCTCACATCTGTTTTGGTTTTTTGTATCATTGTGCCACAAAAACTTCCTAGTTCACAAGGAATATTTAAAACAGCAGAAGAGAGAAAATCTGTTCAGACGGTGCTGACAAGCAACACAATTAGTCTCACATGTTATTTGCCTTGAAATGGTGATACAAAAAAAGTGTTAGTACATAAAAGTAAACTTTTACAAAGTAATGAGTCTCAAACCACAAAAATCAAATAATTGGCCAATAACTATTCATTGAAAGTAATAGTAGGGTAATAGTAGTAGAATTGGTAGTACCGGTAGTAGTAATAGTAGTAGTAGCAGTAGTTGTTGTTGTAGTAGTTGTAGTAGCAGTAGTAGTAGTAGTAGTAGTAGTAGTAGTAGGAGTAGTAGTAATAGCAGTAATAGTAGTAGTAGTAGCAGTAGTAGTAATAGGAGTAGGAGTAGTAGTAGTAGTAATAGCAGTAGTAGTAGTAGTAGTAGTAGCAGTAGTAGTAATAGGAGTAGTAGTAGTAGTAGTAGTAATAGCAGTAGTAGTAGTAGCAGTAGTAGTAATAGGAGTAGTAGTAGTAGTAGTAGTAATAGCAGTAGTAGTAGTAGTAGTAGTAGTAGCAGTAGTAGTAATAGGAGTAGTAGTAGTAGTAGTAGTAATAGCAGTAGTAGTAGGAGTAGTTGTATTAGTAGCCAGAGGTGGCAGTAACGTGTTAGAGTACTCAAATTACGTGTTAGTTTTGTGCACCCATGTTATTTAGTCCTCCCCAAGTTACTTTTTCAAATCAGTAAAATTTGGTTATTTCATCATCTCTGTGCCAGTCTCATCTCCTCACCACAACCCCAGAGCTCGGCATGTTGTGAGCATGTGCACTGCACAACTAGTGTCACACCAAAGAGAAATAAACTTCAGATGGACGTTTTCATAAACTCCTTCTCCTTCGTTATAACCACTATTTTGTATCTGAGGAGTAAATGTAGGGTAACAGCGATGTGGTGAGCTTGATTTAAAGTACAGGCCTAAAACAAGCAGGTTTTGTTGTTGTGTGTTGCTGCTCTTGTTAATCCACACATTTTGTTTTGTTGACATACACATGCTTATTGTATGGCATTGTATTGTGGTAATCTGTCAACATAGAAGATAAATAAAGCTCTGTCAAACACATTTCATTTGCTTGTTTATTTCATATTTTAATGATCATGTTACTGTGTTTGCAAGAAGGCTTAGCCGGTAGGCTTTTGTTTTTGCATTGGTAATGTTATAGAACAGTAATGGGGGCCTTGTGTCAGGAGGAGAAAGTTCCAAACCAATTGAGGACTCATTTCAGGTTTTACCTCTGTTTTCCTGAGCACTGCAAAGGGAAAAGTTATACAATAATGTTAATTATTGGTAACGCTCTAACTTATTAATTTTATAACTTAGTAGTGCAGTAACGTAACACGTTAGTTTTCCAGGGCAGTAACAAGGTAACGTAATACGTTTTTAAAATAAACACTATCCAACACTGATAGTAGCAGTAGTAGCCGTAGTAGCATGAGCAGTAGCAATAGCAGTAGTAGTAGTAGCAGTAGCAGTAGCAGTAGTAGTAGTAGTGGTAGCAGTAGTAGTAGCAGTAGCAGTAGCAGTAGCAGTAGCAGTAGCAGTAGCAGTAGCAGTAGTAGTAGTAGTAGTAGTAGTAGTAGTAGCAGTAGTAGTAGCAGTAGCAGTAGTAGTAGTAGTAGTAGCAGTAGTAGTAGCAGTAGTAGCAGTAGTAGCAGTAGCAGTAGCAGTAGTAGTAGTAGCAGTAGCAGTAGCAGTAGCAGTAGTAGTAGTAGTAGTAGCAGTAGCAGTAGCAGTAGCAGTAGTAGTAGTAGCAGTAGCAGTAGCAGTAGTAGCAGTAGCAGTAGCAGTAGTAGTAGTAGTAGTAGTAGTAGTAGTAGTAGTAGCAGTAGTAGTAGCAGTAGCAGTAGTAGTAGTAGTAGTAGCAGTAGTAGTAGCAGTAGTAGCAGTAGTAGCAGTAGCAGTAGCAGTAGTAGTAGTAGCAGTAGCAGTAGCAGTAGCAGTAGCAGTAGTAGTAGTAGTAGTAGCAGTAGCAGTAGTAGCCGTAGTAGCATGAGCAGTAGCAATAGCAGTAGTAGCAGTAGCAGTAGCAGTAGCAGTAGTAGTAGTAGTAGTAGTAGTAGTAGTAGTAGTAGCAGTAGTAGTAGCAGTAGCAGTAGTAGTAGTAGTAGTAGCAGTAGTAGTAGCAGTAGTAGCAGTAGTAGCAGTAGCAGTAGCAGTAGTAGTAGCAGTAGCAGTAGTAGCAGTAGCAGTAGCAGTAGCAGTAGCAGTAGTAGCAGTAGCAGTAGCAGTAGTAGCAGTAGCAGTAGTAGTAGCAGCAGTAGCAGTAGCAGTAGCAGTAGCAGTAGTAGCAGTAGTAGCAGTAGCAGTAGCAGTAGCAGTAGTAGCAGTAGCAGTAGCAGTACTTTGTGAATGTTTAAAGCTCTTCTTTGCTCACAGGGACCAGAGCCAAGCTTTGATTGCATTTTGTAATTAATTTGTCGTCTGCTGTAACGAGCGCAGCGTAGAAACAATCAGAGTCTAAAGCTCACAGCTTAGTCTGCTCTGTGTGAGGCTCAAGGTGTTTCCTCAAGTTTTATTCACAAGTTTACAAGTCCAGTGGTCCCCAAAGCGACGGGCGGGACCCTCTGGTGGTTCAGGCACGAGCCGGGGTCACAAGATGATATCAAGATATCATTTAAGAATGAAGTATGACACTGTATTTGGTCTATTTCTAAAGTGAAATCAGCATCAACTAGATACTGATGAATGTTTTTTTATTATACATGGAGATTAATAAAGCATCTATCTATTTATTATAGATGGTTTTAGAGAAATTAGTACCAGAATCATTTTTTTTTTATTACATGTATTGATTTATTTACAAATATAGAATAGAAACTTCAAATTACCAGCACCAGTTTTTAATCAGCTGAAGTTACCAGCTTCAGTTTTATCATTCTGTGTGGTCCCTCAAACGTTTGGGAATAAAGAGGGTTCCTACACGCTCAAAAGCAAGCTATAAAGAGGAAGATGGGAACATATACAACACCTATGGGAGTCTTGAGGTCAAAAAGTGTAAAACCACAGCCAAACCTGGTGTTTGCCACATTAGCAGAGCGCAGTGCCCTGTGCACTGTGATAATCTGAGCGACGGATGCAGCGGACACTTCAGAAGATTAAAAGTGTGATTCTTTGGAGGTCACTCAAACAGACTGTTTATCTAACCCTGGTTCAGGAGAAAAATACTTCAAAAGTGTGTTATGGCCACTCACTCAAAAGCAGTGACGTAAAACACATTTCTTTCAAGTATTTTTTTATTACCGTACTTATTATGGATCCATATCATGCAAAATTTACTTTTAACGTATTATAACATTGTTTCTCATCTAAAACAAACATTCTTCTTGTTCACAAGCTTGTCTCCTCTGAGCCTCAGAAATCCCTCCGTTTTAATTTCCTCCAGATTTGTTGTGTCACAGGTAAAAACATCTGTACTTCTGCTCAGTTCATGGTCCGTATCTTACAGCAGAGGGCGCTCACACACCTTAATACCTAGTGCAGTCTGGCACAGCTATTATTTTATGTTTGAAAATGTGAAACACTAATCCTATAGCGACCAAAAGCATTTTTAAAAGCCAATTAAAGCCACATGAATGCATAATATGTCCACTTTAAAATCATGTTTACAATTGTAGAATTCTTTCAGCTCAAGAAGGATACAGAACATTTGAATGCAGTTCCTACTAATGACAAGTAAAGCTACTACTTCTGCTTCAGTCTCTACCCTGACATGATTTACAATATGAAGCTCAGTAGTCCAGATAGTGTAGAAAATATACTTGCGATGTAAAATAGATAAATTATTCAAATGATATACACATTATAGGAGTTTCTGCCTCTGAATTTCCTGTCGCTGTGCTTATATTTCGTGAGCACTTCTGAATGTATGAACTGTGATGACTGAGGGGAATTTGAATCGATACAGAATTCATGTGTCTTTGAGCTCTGAGTGTAATATTTAAAGGGCACACGGCTCCGGAGAGGGTTCCGTTTGAAATAATGAGAGCGCGGAGACTTAACGCGACGGGGGACAGAGCCGAGCATCAGGGCAGAGCGTCAGAGCGGCTGCCGATGCGGGCCCACATTTACATACAGATATCACGCTTTTCTTCATAAAACCAATGTTAGTTTGCTCTAAAACAACCTTGGTGCGTTTAAGAATCTTTAAAACATTTTCTGGGCAATAAGAACGTGGTTAAATAATTTACACTGGTTCTATTTGGAATTCAGAAGAGTGCAGGAGCAAATATATCGTTTTTTCCAAGTTTTTCATGATTTGTTTGATGCGATTTTGGATTGTACTAGTAATTGTATATATACATACATATATTGTTTTTATCTCAACTATAAGCTATTGTCCATCCGTAGTCCTTGAGCAGGTTTAGACAGAAATGGAAATAACATTTATAAAACACTAGATAAATTCACCCAGATTCATCCTACATTTATCAAAAGCAATTCCCCTAAATATATAAATTGAAACTAAAAACTCATAGGTTATAATTAGCAATAGAGTACCTCCTGAAAATACTTGTTACTTGATACTTTTTGCACTCCTAAGACTCAAAATGTCTGGGGACACTGCCTTCATGAGCACTCCCAGTCGCCCCGTACACTTTAAAGAAGGATTACACTTTAGGCAGTAGCTCAAAAACAACACATTTGCCGGATACTGCGTCGCACGTGTCTCTCTGTAGTTTGAGTATTTGTTTAATTGAGAGACAAGTCAACTAAAAGACACATATAATCTTCAAAACTGATTTTTTTGACCGTGTTAGAGCATTGGCGTTGCAATTAGCTTCGTTCACGCTTGTTGCTTTAGTCTGGTTTACGAGGTCCTCTCCCTCTGAGCCTTAGAAAATACTCACCGACAAACTCCTTTTTCATTTACCGGATTGTGACATCAAAGCTGCGCCATTTTCAAGTCCATAAATCATCAACAGACTCGTTCGGAGCATTTCTGCCCTCAAAATCACGCACAGTACAAACGCATGCTTACTGTATTTGCCGGACTATAAGTCGCACCTTTTTTCATAGTTTTGGCCGGGGTGCAACATATACTTATATTTATACTTATATACTAGAGTACATATACTCCGGAGCGACTTATATCACTTATGTGATATTATCTGTTATTTTCATACTTTACACATTTACACACTGCATTTCATACTCCAGTGCAACTTATATATGTTTTATTCTTCTCTATTATGCAATTTCTGGCTGGTGCAACTTATTTATACTCCGGTGGGACTTATAGTCCGGAAAATACGGTATATTAGCATGCCGGACACGCTTTTTTCCGTTGTAATTGCCTCTGCTGCCAGTGGATGCCGTGCTTCCACCAAATCCTGATGAGGGAATGCTGTGGAAAGTAATGTATGTTCTCTATACCGCATTTTCTAAGTTCTAAGACATGAAATGCCAAAGCAAACATGGCCAAGAGCCAATGACCGTACAGACAATGCATAATATGTGTCAATCAACATTTATAACTGTCTCTATCCTGACTTTATCTTGTTTAGTCTAATTGAAAACCATGCTTAACTTTACTTTATGTCTGATTTAGTCCAGGTTTAGATCTGGCAGTACTCGAACTGTCAAATATTATGGTATCTTAGGTGGTACTTTATCCAAAAAGTCTGATAACCACTGCATTATGCTCCGCCTACATGTGCAGGTCCT